>NC_133526.1:84743689-85044989 GCF_048544455.1 Silene latifolia
AAAAAGAAATTATTCCGGACCAAATTTTTTTTCCATCTGGACAAAAAATTTCTTCGTCTGGACCTAGGTCTGGACGAAAATGTTTTTCGTCCGGAAAAAAAATCGTTTTTTGGCTTAGATTAATTTTGGGCGCGGTAATCTATAATCATTAATCGTTAATCCGTTCTAACAATAATGTTTTCTATTCTAAACCACATAAATCTACTAGCTAATTACAAATTTTTTAAAAATTAAAAGAGTTTAGATTACTTGTCGTCGATTCCTTGAATTTGGTGCCGGAATTGAAGCGGTGGTGACGGAAATGTCGTACTTGGAAAAAAAATGTTAATATGGGAGGTTTAGAGTGAGGGGTAGATTAGAAAAGTCATTAAAAAATGTCGACGATAATTGGTAAAATGTCGACGATGTTTAGCAGGTTGGTTCAATTAACATATATTGACGGACTAGATGTCTTGGGCCCTATGCAATCAACAAGATGTTTGACTCTTGTTTATGTTCAGTAACCTCAAATTAAGGAATGCAAAAGTGTTGCTGAACAAAGAAAGGCTAATCATATTATCTTCCTCATTTGGCGTAGAGCAAACGCGGGTATAAATTAACATACAAAAATTTAAATAAGAACGATACTGTAAGATAATATAACGACGTGATTATTATTAATAAATTCGGTTACAATATATATAGTAGACCGTCTTGGAGGATACTCCAAGCATATTCCTAAATATTTTATACATATTATTATGATACACATAATAATATCTTTCCTAATATGATAATATATTCTCTAATACACTCCTCAATCGAAACGGTTGGTGACGAACGCTTCGACTGGATGGAAAAAGATATACTTGACGATGCCGTTGTAGATGAGACGATTTGATATTTGTCTACGCTTTCACCGGATGTGTACCTTGTGTTGGTATAATAGACGTAACAATGAAAAGAGAAAACTTATCGAAACAAGAGGAGAAGCAGTGCCGTGGTATAAGGCCACTGACTTGAAAACTATTACGGCACGACCGTGGTGGATATCGTCTCACGCTGGTAGTTCCCCAAGGTTAACACTGCAGCCTTCGAACCGCACCACTGAAGTAAGAAGACTTTGGAACGGAACAGAAACTATACCCAGAACATTTTCAGAGAGAATAGAAGAAGAGAAAAGAGATGTGTGAATTTCTGTGTGTAAAATGAGGAGGTATGCTGCTTTATTTATAGTTGAAAATAGAGCAGTTACCAGAGCCAAAAAACGCTCCAGTCTAACACAATTAAGGCGTAATAATCGCCCTTAATTGCAGCAGTTAACAGTCATATTTGACTAACTGTTATGACTTCCCTATATACACTGAATGTGGACAAGCCCACATCACACAAGACCAAAAAGGTAAAAGAGGGCCTTTGGCCCGCACCGCAGGTGCTCTACCCAAACCCAAACCCAAGCCCGAGCTCGAGTCGGGTCGGGCCGCGCCGGCGCGCGTGTGTGTTTGGGCCCATACCCACAGGCCCAACACTAACCACAAAAGCCTCCTTGGACCAATCTCTTACTCCATCAAGTGAAGGGATCCTTATAAACATCAAAGCATTGATGTTTCCCACCGATGTGGGATAAAAGGCAAAGAGGAATGTGGCTTTTCAATTCAAAACTCCAACAATCCCCCACTGATGGCAAAGAAAAGAACTAAGGAAAAAAAAAAATTCCTGGGTAAGGAAGGATTGGATACTTAAACGTTCAATGTCTTTCGACTTGAATTGACGTATTAGTGAAATGAGGCAACAACTTACTATTAACAAGTGAATATGTTTCAATTTGAATTCCTTGTTTGGACTTTGGTTGAGATCCCCACAACACATATCATACCTTCAAAGACTGTTCGTTCCGCGAATTCAAAGTGCAACGCTTCTAAAGCCATGCGTTTACCCTGGTTTAGGTGAGTGCTCTAGCAAGAAATTTCATATTTCTCACATAGATGGTGGCTGAACCATCACACCCCATAGGTAGATCAAGTGTTTCTCATTAGCACTTCTCATAAGAGCTATTAAGGACAAAGTCCAACCTCTATAAAAACACAATCCATCAAGTGCGTCTCAAAAGCACCATCAAAATTGGCTATGGATAGCAAATGCCATAGGAATGAGCTATAGAGTCCATCAAGTATCACACTCAAACTTGATTTAAGGACTTAAGCCCATTCCCCTCGACATTTCAAGGACTACTCTCCTTGTTAACCCCTTAGTAAAGGGATCAGCAAGATTACGTTCGGACTTCACATAGTCCAAAGCAATTACTCCATTTTTCAGGAGTTGTTTTACCACACCGTGCCTGATTCGAATATGTCGTCTCTTACCATTGTAGACATTATTCTTAGGAACACCGATAGCTACTTTACTATCACAGAGTAGGGAGACTGATGCAACCTGTCCCCCCCACATAGGCACGTCTGCTAGTAAGTTTCTCAACCAATCTTCTTTTTGACCTGCCAACTCAAGAGCAATGAACTCAGATTCTATGGTAGAGCTAGCTGTACAAGTCTGTTTTGCAGACTTCCACGATATAGCTCCTCCACCCAAGGTGAACACATAACCACTAGTGGAATGAATTTCATCATTACCTGGAACCCAATTTGCATCACAATATCCTTCTAACATAGTAGGAAATTTACCATAATGAAGACACAAATCAATTGTTCCTTTCAGGTATTTAAGTAAACGACGAAGTGCATTCCAATGCTCGGCACTGAGGTTATGTGTATATCAACTCAGTCTACTAACAACATAAACAATGTCTGGTCGAGTACAGTTCATGAGGAACATCACACTTCCTATAATTCTAGCATATTCTTCTTGTGAGACACTATCACCCAAGTTCTTACACAAAGATACACTAGCATCATAAGGAGTTCTAGCAGGTGTAACATCCAAACTGTTAAATTTCTTCAACACTTTTTCAACATAATGTGATCGAATAAGGGATATACCGTTGGGGTTTTCATAACTCTAACTCCAAGAATAACATCAGCTTCTCCTAAGTCTTTCATCTCAAAACGTGATGACAAAAATTGTTTGGTTTTATTTACAACAAATAAATTACTACCAAGAATTAACATGTCATTAACATATAAGCATATAATCACACAATCTGATCCACACATTTTAGAATAAAGACAAGAATCAGAATTGTTAGTTATATAGCCATCATCAGTCAAAGTGTTGTGAAATTTCTCATACCACTGTTTAGGTGCTTGTTTAAGACCATATAGTGATTTTCTCAGTTTACACACTTTACTCTCTTGACCCTTTACCACAAACCCCTCGGGTTGCAACATATAGATCTCTTCATTTAGGTCACTATTCAAAAAAGCAGTTTTTACATCCATCTGATGTACCACAAGATCATGAATAGCAGCCAAAGCAATAAGAGTTCTAACGGTGGAAATTTAAGTCACGGGTGAGTAAGTATCAAAATAGTCAATATCTTTCTTTTGTGTAAATCCCCTCACCACAATTCTGGCCTTGAACCTTTATATTGTTCCATCAGGTCTCATTTTCTTTTTAAAGATCCATTTGCTACTAATGGGTTTACTACCTTTAGGCAAATCAGTTAACTCCCAAGTCTGATTAGAAACAATGGAATCTAGTTCATTTTTAATAGCTTCTTTCCAAAAAAAACAACATCTATATATCTCATAGCCTCATCATATGTTTTTGGATCATCTTCTATTAAAAAGGCAGAAACAAGCTCATCAAAAGCACAAATATCACCTGCGATTTCAGATAAGTGAAGTCTGATAGCATCAGTTCTGACGAAATCACTCCCGTAGTTCTTTTCAATTCTGGGCCTTTTGCTCCTTCTTAGTTCAACTGCATGATCAACAGAAGTACTAGTACTCGCATGTATAGAACTGTCAGCAGGGTTAACAGGCACAGCAGGAACAACAGGAACATCAGGTAGAGATATAGTCTCCTTCTTCAAAGGAAATACCTGCTCAAAAAACTCAGCATCTCTAGCCTCAGATATAGACCTGTCACTTAAAGACATGAACCTATAAGCAGAACTGTTTTGAGCATAAACAATGAAAACGCAGTCATAAGTCTTAGGTCCAATGGTTGGCCTCCTAAAGCTAGGTAAGCCTACTTTAGCCAAACACCCCCACACTTTAAGGTAACTTAAGTTAGGAGCATAACCTTTCCAGATCTCATAGGGTGTCTTGTCTAGTTTCTTATGAGGTACCCTGTTAAGAATATGACAAGCTGAAAGCACCGCTTCCCCCCACATATCATCAGAAAGGCAAGAACTTAAAAGCATAGCATTCATCATTTCTTTCAAAGTTCTATTTTTACGTTCAGCTACTCCATTCGATTGAGGTAAGTATGGTGGGCTCTTTTCATGTATTAAACCATTTTTCTCACAAAAATCTATTAAATAATTAGAGCCATACTCTCCTCCTCGATCGGACCTGACTCTTTTGATCTTCCTATCAAGCTGATTTTCTACCTCAGTTTTGAACTTTATAAACATGTCTTCAGCTTCACTTTCATTTCTAAGCAAATATACTTTGGTATATCTAGAAGAATCATTAATAAAAGTGACATAATAATGTTTACCAACTCTGCTCATAGTGTTTTTGAAGTCAGCTAGGTCGGTGTGAATTAACTCAAGAAGACTCGTTTGTCTAGTTGTAATAGATCTACTAGGTTTCTTAGCAAATTTGGCATCGACACAACTAGGACACTTCTCATGAGTCTCTGAAGAAAAAGAAGGAATAAGCGACATAGATTTGAGCTTTTTAATCGAATCAACATTCACATGACCTAATCTACCATGCCAAACATCAATAGACTCAGCAATATAAGCAGAAGTAGAAGCATTATTATTAATGATAGGAGAATCAACATTCAAAACAAATAAACCCCCACAGAGATAACCCTTGCCCACAAAATCCCCATTGCGCTACATTACAACCTTGTCAGTCTCAAAAACAAGTTTCACACCAGCTTTGTTTAGCAAAGCACCAGACACGAGGTTTCGACCTAAAGTAGGAACATACAAAACATTATTTAAAGCAAGAGTTTTCCCCGAGGTTAGTTTGAGAAAGATATTGCCTTTGCCGGTGATAATAGCAGAAGAAGAGTTACCCATGTAGACACATTCACCATCAGCTGCATCTTCGAACTCATCAAAGAGATCCTTGTTAGCACACAGATGCCTAGAAGCCCCTGTATCCAGAATCCAATCACTAGCATTTGCAACCAGATTTGCCTCAACCACCACAGCAGTAATGACATCATCTTTTTCATTAACATTAGCTTCAGCAACAACTTTCTTCTGAGGACACTGATAAGCTTTGTGACCCGTTTTCCCACAAATATAGCATACCAGATTTTGACTTGGTTTCTGAATCTTTGAGGCAGGTTTTGTGAATTTTCCTTGACCAGCTTTCTTAGCATTCTGACCCTTGGATTGACCCTGACCAGCTTTAGCCTTTCCCTTACCCTTGAACCTATCTTCTTTTAAAGACCCACCAGTTTCAACAAGATTGGCTTTGGTAGCAGTAAGAGACAATTGAACTGACTTATCTTTCAGACGATTAGCTTCTTCAGTCCTCATGTGGCCTACCAGCTCTTGAAGAGACAAATCCTTCTTCTTGTGTTTCAAATGGTTCCTATACTCATTCCAAGAAGGGGGAAAATTTTCTAGCAAAACATTAGCCAAAAATATTTCATCTAATTTCATTCCCTCATTAGTGACATCAGCACACAAGTTCTCATAAACATGAACTTGCTTCATAATTGGTTTGTCATCTACCATTTGAAACCCAAGCCACTGCCCGACAACATATTTTTTCTTACCCGCATCGTCAACCCATATTTTTTCTCTAACAACTCCCATATGGTTTTAGCAGATTTATGAACCGAAAATAAGTCAAAGAGGGTATTCGACATATGAGTAAGGAGATGATACTTAGCAGTTTTGTTATCCTTATCATGTTTTTTGATAGACTCCTCATTCGACTTAACAGCAACAGACGAAGGTGGGGTAGCCTCTACACTAGTAACGGTTACAGCAGCAGGAGGGTCAGAAAATAAGACATAGTCGATTTCTAATTGTTCAAAAAACATAAGCAATTTCTGAGACCATCTTTTGTAGTTCAGACCGTTTAATGGTTCCAATTTCGACAAGTCAGACATGATTTTGTTTGAGACGACATCCATTGTTACGACAGAACTAATAGTTTTCAAATTGTTGTATAATAGACGTAACAATGAAAAGAGAAAACTTATCGAAACAGGAGGAAAAGCAGTGTCGTGGTATAAAGCCACTGACTTGAAAACAATTACGGCACGACCGTGGTGGATATCGTCTCACGCTGGTAGTTCCCCAAGGTTAACACTGCAGCCTTCGAACCACACCACTGAAGTAAGAAGACTTTGGAACGGAACAGAAACTATACCCAGAACATTTTCAGAGAGAATACAAGAAGAGAAAGGAGATGTGTGAATTTCTGTGTGTAAAATGAGGAGGTATACTGCTCTATTTATAGTCGAAAATTGAGCAGTTACCAGAGCCAAAAAACGCTCCAGTCAAACACAATTAAGGCATAATAATCGCCCTTAATTGCAGCAGTTAACAGTCATATTTGACTAACTGTTATGACTTCCCTATATACACTGAATGTTGACAAGCCCACATCACACAAGACCAAAAAGGTAAAAGAGGGCCTTTGGCCCGCACCGCAGGTGCTCTACCCAAACCCAAATCCGAGCCCGAGCCGGGCCGGGCCGGCGCGAGTGGGTGTTTGGGCCCATACGCACAGGCCCAACACTCACCACAAAAGCCTCCTTTGACCAATCTCTTACTCCATCAAGTGAAGGGAGCCTTATAAATATCAAAGCATTGATGTTTTCCACCGATGTAGGATAAAAGGCAAAGAGGAATTTGGCTTTTCAAATCAACACTCCAACACCTTGCGCTTGTGAGAAAAGCGCAAGGTAAAACGACAAGGTGCAAGAGGGCCAAAAAGCCACACATAAAGACACGAACTAACTATGCACGAGGGCCGAAGCAACTCGTGAGACCCAACACTAAAACGACAAGGTGCAAGAGGGCCTTATCAACTCGTGGAACACAGACTATATATATATATATATATATATATATATATATATATATATATATATATATATATATATATATATAAACATAAAATTAATCATGGTGCACGAGAGTCGTAGCAACTCGTGAAACACCAAAACGGTGAGGGACAAAGCAAAATCAACCGTATATATAAAATAAAATAATACTACTAAACCGAAGAGAGAGCACACGTCGAGGCACTTCGATCTCGAGGCAGTCAAGGTTACGGTGCGGGACGTGGCCCCCAGATTCATACCACCCGGCCCATGAGGCAGGATTGGTTGCTGGGGCGAACCCGAGGCGGACAGGGAGAAGGCAATGGTGAGACGCGGCAAGGTTTAGGACGATGGTGGTTGCCGAAGCAACATAGCAAAGAGGTTTGTTTTAGCAACCATGGACATCGACATGTGTGATGACGGTGGCGGCGCGAACAAAAACTCAGCGGCATCAGCGGAGGCACACCAAGTTGAAGATACGAGGACGATAGAGAAATTTATTCCTAATAAAATAGTCAGGCATCGGGTTTGGGTTTGTTGGAGTTGTGGGGTGATGGCGACGGCTGGAGTGTTGTCGACGGGAAGGGATTTGTGGGGTGGATTTGGATTTTGGGTGTCGACGGGAAGGGATTTATGAAGGGAGATGATGTGATGTTTGATTGGTGAAGGTGGTGAAGGGTGGTTGGCTGTGTATTGGTAAAAGGTACGAAATGGAGGGAGAGATTGGGAAAGGTGGGGCCCTACTTTAATTCATCATTAAATAAATAGCTTACTCTCAAATACTATGCTATGGATTTTTACGTGAAAATTTAGTATGCCCGCCGGAGATGGTATAAGACCGCCATCTCCGGCCAGCGGTTTAAATACGAGGTTGTTGCGAGCGGAAGGGTTTTTGAGATGATCGATTTTTAGTCTGATACCATGTAAGATTGTATAATGACGTGATTATTATTAATGAATTTGGTTACAATATATAGTAGACTGTCTTGGAGGATACTCCAAGCATATTCCTAAATATTCTATATGATGTTATTATGATACGCATAATAATATCTTTCCTAATATGATAATATATTCTCTAATAGATATTTAAATAGAGCATAAAAATCCAAAATTTATAGTCTCCATTAGTTTATCGATTTTATATTTAGAAACTGTACCATTTTAATATCAATCAATACTATATATTAAATCCAGAAACTAAGGGACTTCAATGTAATTAAAAAAAGTTATACAAATTAATTATACTATATAGTTTTAAATCAATAGCACCGTGTGATGGACTCGATTACGGGATCTCAATGCAAATATTATATAGTTTGGGTTAAAATTAAATTATATACAAGTTTGGTAATTTCCTAAACATTTGTGAAAGATAAAACATGGACAATTTCCTTAAAATAAAATAATTAATGAAGATGGTCAATTTCCTTAAACTAAAATAATTAATTAAGACGGTCAATTTCAAGGAGACTAAAAGAAAGAAGATATTTATAAAAGACTAGAAGATGGTCAATTTTCTTAAAATAAAATAATTAATAAGTATAAACATGCACACTTATGGTATTAATTATTATCATCATAACATTATATATTAAATTTGAAATCTATGCAATTTTATTAAATTTTATAGCTTATTAGATGTATAGAGATGTTAATTATTTAACATACAAAAATATAATATAAGTAGATTATAAATAATTCAAGTTAGATTCCATAATATATAATATTGGATAATTCTTTCGATTTGATTTAATGCATATATTTAATATATTTATATAAATATATAATCCCCTTAAAATTGCATGCCTAAGTAGTAAAAGTAATTTCGTCAGTAAAGAAAAGAGTTATAGTAACATTCGATATAGTTATATGATAGTAATCACTCAAATGAATAGTAAAAGAAACAATATTATCAGCGAGATTGGTGAAAGTGGTAGAAACAACAACGAGAGTTGTGAAATAATCAATATTAATGCGGTAATAGTGAAAGTAAAAATAATTACGGCAGGAGTAATGAGATTATCAATATTAATGCGGCAGTAGTTACAGTAACAATAATTACGGCGGGAGTCGTGAAAGTAACAATGATTACAGATTTACAGGCAACTAGCTTAGTGAAATGTTATTACTATTTTTTCATTAATAAGAGTAAAATTTTAATAGCGGGAGTAGTGAATTTCACTTAAAATTTACTTCATCATAATTTTAGAATATGTCAAAGAAAAATTTAGGGGTTATGCAACTAAAGTAATTTTATTTAATGAAAAAAAAATGGTAAGTAAAAGTAGCCCGGGCGAAGCCGGGCACCAATATTAGTTTAATATTATTATCAGCCTAATCATATCAAAATAAAAAGAACTATTTCACTTAGTAGCGTGCCTTTACTAGTTTAATATTACACTTATTTATCTTCATTGTCGTGATTATCGTTTAAAACACTTTTATACTATGTCGTTAGTAATGGAGATTACAAACACCCCTTCATAGAGTGGTTGTAAACTCCGAGTGGGAACTTACGTCAATATACTATGTCGTATCCCCAAGTGATGATTCCGAATGAAGTGGAATCGGCCGATGGGCTCATCACAAGAACACAACCCGAGCGCTACTGCAAATTCCGTTGTTGAGATTATCGTTTAAAACACTTCTATAATGATAAAGATACATTCGCAGTGTTACCATCATATGAACACCGATGATGCATCTCTATAATTAAAGAGATACTCAGGAATTCATATGAGGGTAACACCGATGATGTATATCTATAAATTAGTCATACAACTAATTGTTGTGAGAGAAGGTGAGAAAATTTGTCGTGGGATTGTAGTGAGAGTTAGGATATTTATAGGGGTCTAATGGGCCGATGAAAATCATCTTAATGATCATCATCACTTCATTAGTTATTATCCAGTTCATTCATCAGCATCTTATACAAGTATATAGATATAGATGGCCTAGGTGCGTGTAAGGGTTTCTTGTATCTTATGGGGTCTCACTGATTTCTTTGTAGGAATTTTGAGTCTTGTAATATCTTTTGCTATTAGTTACTTTCTCTATTCCGGTCAATTGTTGTTTTTTGGTGTGGCACGAAGAACAAGGAAAGAGAAGAGGCCAATTATAAGATAACAAATGGACCAAATTGGGTGTGAAGTATCTAATTGCTCATCAAATGCAGTCCTAAAATAGAAATGACGACAATTATTTGAGACACCACAAAATGAAATATGATAACAAATGATCGGGACACAGGGAGTATATAGTCTGGGTTGGGGCAGACTATGAATAGGAGGACCTATCGTAGTGTGCTTAGCTATCGCTTGGGTGTCCCGTTGTTCTCGGTGTCTCGTCACTGTCCTGCTTGTTCTCGGGTTTTTGACGAGGACATCTATGCTGATCATGCTGTGCCCTGTGCTGGTACTGTGGGCGTTAAGCATCGGCATAACCTCGTTCGTGACACCTTATTGGACATCTGCTACAGGTCGGGGATCTCCGCTGGTAGAGAGGTTAATATCGGTTTGGTAGATGGACATAGTAGCTCCCTTCGCCCGGCGGATCTGCTTGTTTATTCCTGGGACAGGGAGCGTGATGTGTGTGTCGATCTGACGTGATCTCCCCCCTTGTCTCACACTGGGTTGTCCGATTTTGTGCCGGGCCGGGTTGTTGCTGATGTTGCTCAGCGAAAGTGTGCCAAGTACTGAGATGTGTGCACGACGTCGGGTTATGGCTTCTTACCCTTCTCTTTTTCTTCGCTGGGAGAGCTGGATAAGGATGTTGTGGCTTTGCTCAAGCGGATGCAGAAATTCTCTGTTTCACGATGCAGGGTCTCGCGCGGTTGTTTACATTTTTGCTAGACTTAGCTTTGCTATTGCTAAGAGAGTGGGCGCCCAGATTGTATCTCGGCTGCCCACCAATTTTTTGTAAAGTTTTGATTGATTAATTAATGTTTGCGTTTTTAAAAATAAATAAATAAATAATAATAATAATATTAAAAGTATGATAATGTTGGACGAGATTACTAGCTAGGTAGACCGTAGATGGCATTAATATTGTAACGATATACAGGGGTAGCCTTGTGAAATGGGTGCCGAACTTCCATCAATAAATTATGTAGCCAACATGACTCGGAGACAACATTAGCTACGTTGCTATATTTATTGTTGACGAGATGGTGTGTTGTCGCTTGGACGCTTACGAAATGAGAACTCACGATACCCACTCGTGGAGTGGTAGCGCAATAGGTATCCGGGCAGCATACCAATATGGCATTATGCATTGGTATAAGAGGTAAGACCCATCTGTAGCAACAAATTTGTGTAAATCTGCAAACAAATAGAGAAAACACAAAAGAATGCAACAAAGTAATAATTTTATTAATTTAAAGATTTCGGGTACAATCTTCTAGTTGTTCTACTGATTCGATTTCCGCACTTGGATGAATAGTAGGGTCTTGATTTGAAGACTTGATTCTCCTTGGACGAATTTGATTTGCTTCTCTTCAGTTGACGGCGATGAACGCTTGATGTCGGATCGAAGAGTAGTTTTCTTTTTCTCTAGCTTTTCTCTTGGAAGAGGATTTTTGTAGAGAGAGTTTCTTTGTAGAGAGGTTTTCTTTGTAGTGTGATTTTCTTTGTAATTTTCTGATTAGCCTCAAAATGAGAGCTAATGCTTGTATTTATAGGAAAAAGGAAGGGTTTGGTTTCCACCCTAAGTGGACTTGGTAGTCTTGGTATTTTTGTAATGGACTTGGTAGTCTTGGTATTTTTGTAATGGACTTGGTAGTCATTTCGGCCTATTTGTATGTATTTGACCCATTTAGTGAGTTTGACCCGTTTGTCGGATTTTATCACTTTAGAGAGTCGAACCCGGCTAAAATAATTAAAAATGGACTACTTTCTTTAAATTTCGTCCAAATTAATTACATTAGTTTACATGCCGTTTGATGGGTCAACATTTTGACCTTTGACTTCCGACGTGGCAACATTTTGACTTTTGACTTCCGATGTGGCACTTGTACAAAATTTTCGTGCCTACAAATTGCCCCCTCGAGACTTGATCATGTACACGATCTGAATGTTTAAGCATGATCAGGTCTCGACTTATCAAGTCTTTAATGACCACGAGTCAACCCGATTTAATCATATGACCAAGTTGATAATGGGCCACCTTCTTCGATTTTACGTGAATGCATGAGGCCGAAAACTTGGTCCCGATTTTTTCCTTTTATGTCAACCGTATGAATTGAGTCAATTTCCAAAGAAATTCTCCAACTTTATGGTATTATTTCTTCCGCCTTTTTGTTTTAGCAGCTTTCCATAATTTTTTTTTTCTTTTTTTTTTCACTTCTTTCTGAAACTGACGACGGAATTACTTGCTTTTGGCCTAAATTTCCATATTATTGCTCCGGTTCTTGTTTCCATAATTCCGTCTATTGCTCAATTATAAAAGGAAGAGAAATCCTCCATAATTCTACAAAATTGATAACGGAAGATCTCGAATTTGCCTCAACTGCCGACGACGAGAAACTTGAGTCCCGTGCCAACGAAGTCTCTCCTCAGTCGGCGTCTTCATCGAGTTTTGAGACGCTTCCGGGTTTATAGGTGAGCAAAATTTGTGATTACTAACCAAATTTTATTGTATTTATGCAGTATGTCACTTCGACGTCATGAGCGATCTCCTTTGTCACAACGGGCTGTCCTATGACCAAAGCTGCAGTGATAATTTCGACTATTACCGGCGACCCGTCTTCAACTGATTTATCCTCGACGCGTGTTCAGTGCTCTTCGCTAACTCAGCGCGGTCCACGATTCTCAAAGTTCAAAATCTACCCCTCTTTTGGCGTATGAACAGCGAAATCGGGGCGGTCGTTGAGTTTGGCGGCGAGATTTACATTGAGCATACCTCGTTGACCGTGCATGCCCCACCAATTAATGACACGACGCACGACAATGGTAGAGACGGCACCAACAGGAACCGAAAATAGTAGACGCGAGACCACTGAGCCTCCATATTGAAACTCGGTCCCACAACATCTCTGCTGGAATATAACCCGACCTCTGTCTGGTTCCTTGACGATGGCTGACACAAGACGACGGCATCTTCATTGGTCCCACGACTTCTCCGTTTTTTGCCGGCATGAATCGTTATCTGCTCGTCGCCGCCATTGGATTCTTGCTTATTCTGGCCGGCTATTTGCTTGATGAAGGGGACCTATCGCCGGGATGACGACATCGGAAACAACAACTTTTGGTGGTGTGTGTGATCTCCGTCATGAGAACTCCGGCATGAGACCTTGGTGACAATGGAAAATGGACTAAACTTGACGGACGATGCTGAACAATTGATTTGGGATACACTTTATTTTAGTGGACTTGATTTTATCTTTCCCTTTGATTTGAAAGCTACTGGTCACATTTTATTATTGCAGTTTTGAGAGTTTTGATAATGGGTGTTATTGCAGGGAGTATTTAACCCATTTTTTGTTTGTTTGCTTTTGGGAGTACGACCCTGTTCTTTTGGACTTAAAGTCACTTAATATAAGTTTACTTCAGATCCTATAAGTTCAGTTCAGTTCAGTTCAGATCCTATAAGTTCAGTTCAGATTCTATAAGTTCGATTCGATTCGAGATCCTATAAGTTCGATTCGATTCGAGATCTTATAAGTTGAGTTCGAATCCTATAAGTTCGATTCGATTCGATTCGAGATCCTATAAGTTCGATTCGGATCCTATACCTCACTTAATTTAAGTTCACTTCGATCCTATAAGTTCGATTTAGTTCGATTCAGATCCTATAAGCTCAGTTCAGATCCTATAAGTTTAGTTCAGTTCAGATCCTATAAGTTCAGTTCAGTTCAGATCCTATAAGTTCAGTTCAATTCAGTTCAGATCCTATAAGTTCAGTTCAGTTCAGATCAGATAAGTTTCAGTCCAAAAGAACAGGGTCTACGTGGTTCACACCACACTTCCTTACTTTATCTCATTATTTCCTTTTTTTTTATAGGAAATAGTTTGTTTTTCGTGTAACATGTGCCAATGTGGTCCACACTACATTACCTCACTTTATATTTCTTTTTCCATTTTTTTTTTTTTGAAAAGGAAATATGAGTAGTAATTTGGTTTGTCTTTTTATTTTAGGAGACGATATGGTGCACTTCAAGACGAGCGAATCTAAGACGTCTGGCAAGAAGTATTTGGTGACGATTGACGGTGCTGATGACGAAGCAAATAATGGAGTTAAACACACCATCTTTCCTTCGATGACGGGCCCCTTTGCTGAGTCGTGGTTGTCGTTGACATATCCGTCAAGTCTGGATTGCTGGTGGCAGAAACCTGAAAAACCATTGCTGGTGCTCCTTTCGTCCCATCATCGAGAAAGTGCCGACACGCCATCCTTCTCGAAGCTCTTAAACTCTCGATGCTCCAGAGGTGAAGTTCAACGAAACGGCAGTTTTCACTTTGGATATGAATTTTCTTATATTCCGCGCTACTGGGAATGGTTAGAAGACATTCTTTGCGAGTTCCGCAACAGTTTGAGGTCCATCTACATTTATGAAGCAGTTTACGCCTCACTTTTCCTCTACCGCCGGAGTAGTCAGATAGTGGAGTCATTCTGCGATTTTTGGTGTCCACAGACTAACACTTTATTGACAACGGCGGGAGAAATTTCAATCAGCCTTTAGGATATACGCTCTATCACCGGACTACCTCTAACGGGCTCATTTTATGATGAAGTAGTGCCTTCAGTCGAAGAACTCCAAGGCTTTGATGAGAACGATCAACAATACTTTCCCCCAAGTTGCAAGTATTTATTTTCTGCGTTCCACCGGATTTCTCTTTCGGCGAACAAAAATGGTAAAGTACCCTTTGAAGACTGGTGTCGTTTTTGGTTTAAAGGCACCTCCAAGTATTTTCCTTCGTCTAATGCATCAAATAAGGCACATTTCCCGATTCTACGACAAGATTTTTCTTCATACGGTGAACCTTCGCAATGGGACGAGCCCACTCATGACTTCTTTCTTATTTTAGGCGTTCCGGAAGCAGAGAGACGACAGACATATCTTGCAGCCTTCCTTTCTTGTTGGCTCTGCGCATTTGTTCTCCCTGTTTGTGATCTAGGCCACATACAAGCGAGCGTCTTTAAAGTTTCTTCTTTGTTAGCGAGCAACCAGATGGTCTCTTTGGCCATACCCGTATTAGCGAGCATTTATCGAGGTCTGAACAACATTTCTACTTCGGCAACGCCGGGCAAGGACCATGGACATTTTGCTGCACACTATGTTTACGGGTGGCTTGCCAAGTACTTTCGTTCACATAGATCTGTTAGCCATTCGTTTGTTGAAGGCACTATGATCGAGTTTCAAGGTCTCGATGCCGTCAAAACTTTTGGGTCTACCGAGGCAAAAGAGCGGATTCGATCTGGCACCCAGGTTTCGTGGCACTCCACATTTCATGGGACTAAAGAAGATGCGTAATACAAGGATGATGGCCGTAACATAATGCGTCGACCGAATGACTTTCTTATTGCGTCGCGATCCAGCTTCTTAACTTTAAGGCATGATGACAACTTCATCGTCGAACCGTATAGTCCTCATCGCTTTGCGCGACAACTGGGTTTTCATCAGGATGTTCCAGGTGTACTTGATCGTGATATTCGTGGTGGCAACCTCGAACGCCTTTTCCAATTGTTCATGACTTCTATTTGCTTGAGAACAAATTCACGGTTTATCATCCCGCGAGAAGATTCAAAAATTGGCACTTCAGTCACTCCGGCTTATGCGACTTGGCTGAAGCGATTTTCTGAATTAGCAGTTCTACACGAGGTTGGAAAGTCATCAAAATCTCCGCTTCGGAGTGAGGTCAGGCGGTCTTCAAAATCTCCACTTCTGAATGAGGATAGAAGGTCCTCTAAATCTCCTGACGACAATGATGCCATTCCAGTTGTGAAAAGAAAGCGAGACATAGTTCAAGGCTTGGCGAGCTCGGATGACTTTGTGAAACGTCCTTTGAAGGTAAAGATTACATAGAGCTCACTCCAATCATCCGAAGGTCATGCCGTAGCAGAGTAAAAAAAGAAAGCGAAACGTGCTCAAAGTCAGGTGGATCAAACTTTGAAGAAGAGGCCATCACCACCAAAGGGTCAGAGTAACTCGAACGACGCAAATTTGAACGATGCAACTTGTACGCCTTTGTCGGTTCCCTCGAAGGGGAAGCTTACTCCTAACCTGGCTCGTTCGTCTTTGGACGAAGAGGCTCTTCCTACAAGAATAGTGATTTAATGATTTTTAGGGATAATTAAGAAAGTAATTTTAAAAACCTGACAATTGAATGTTGTTAAAATTTGATTAAAACAAACACACCTGATATCTTCTCTCTTTTATTTTTTTTAATGAGATGGAGAAAATGTACCAAAGTAGCTAACAAAAATGACACATAGATTTACCTGTTAAACGGGTCGGGTGAAACAGGTTCGTGTTCAAGTTTGGATTTGGGTTATTTAGGATGAGTCGGAATATGGATTGTGTTGATTGCCAATCGGGTCAAGTGCAGCTTTGTTAGTTTTGGCGAGTCAACCCAAATAACTCAATTCGTATGCGGTAGGACCCGAGTATAATGGAAAATGGAACACGCATCTGATAAATTACATCAGACCTTTTAACAACTAAGCTTATGAGTATTTTTCTGAGTTTATAATTGTTTTATAAGATACAATTTTATTTTTTAACGTTAAAATTCAAAACAATTTATATTTTTAGTTTTTGAGTTAAATTGTAAAGTTTTAGTTTAATGTTTAAGTGTATAAACTTAGAAACTTTACAATATAACTCAAATCTTTAAAGCAAAACCGTGTAGTTATAATCTTGTTCGTCCTCATTTGATAATCATCTTATAATACTCCCTCCGTCCTGGTCAATTGTTGTCCTTTGGTTTTGGCACAAAGACCAAAGAACTAGGAGGGGTCAATTATAAGATGACAAGTGGACCAAATTAGGTGTGAAAGATCAAATTGCTCATCAAATACAATCCTAAAATATAAAGGACAACATTTGATTGAAACACCTTAGAATAAAATAGGACAACAAATGACCGGAACAGAGTGAGTACTTGTTAACTCATTTATGGTAAGAATTTCGTCCAGTTCAACATGATAATCATCTTCCTAAGATGGTAAGATGTCGCAACCTAATCAAAGATAAATACCCTAGACACAAATGAATGTAGTCAAAGGGGTCGAACACAAGGAAACGGGAGTTTCTATACAAGTTGTTATGGGGTGAATTCTATCAAGGTCGGTTATCGATTGGTTTGGTTGGGTTTATGAAACAATAAATATAAAAGAAGAGTATAGGGAGGTCAGGTCACACATGTAAATTATGTAAATGCTCAAGTTAAACATAGGAGCTGATAATATCGTTAATTGTTTAGGCTTAAAGACAACCACCTCTCGGCCTTATTGTCAACCATAGAATGGGTCCTAACGAGCTCTCGCTATGGCTAGGTCGTCTACTAAAACATGCTTAGTCTAATTCAATTCGTGCCTCTTGACTTATAAAAGTGATTAACAAATTTAGTCTAAGATAGTGGCCAACAATCAAAGACTAAAAAAACAATACAAACATGTGATAGAAACTTTTAATCGATATAATAACATCCCAATTCAACAATTGCAAAAACTATTTATGCATGGCTTCCTTTAATCCCTAGACTAGTGAACTACTCTTGCATAATGATAACTAATGTAATGACAAATGATAAAGTAAACATGATAATTAGTAAATGAAAATGACAAAGGAATAACAAAATAATACTAGAAATGAGATTACCTTTATAATGGAAATAGAACTTGAATATAGAAGAATAAATACTTGAAATGGAAATTATAAATAAACTTGAAATGTTTAAAGGAAATTGTTTATAACATAAAGGAAATACTTAAGGGAAATCTAATCTAACCTAAACTAAGAACTGAAATAAGAGTATGAAAGTGGTGTAGAAGGTGTGTAAGAAGTGTCGGATCAACACCCTTTATATTGGACCAAAAGACGAAACGCAAACAATCAATGAGGGGCTAACCCCGATCGGGGACACCACACCCCGATCGGGGTCGTGTGGTTTTAGCCCGTTTTTCTAAATTCCGTCTTAATTTGCATGAGGCATCCAATGTTGCGTGTGAATGCTTCATAATTTCTCCGGCTGAATGCTTCAAATGGAATCGAAAATGGCAACCTAAGATCCTTGATCGCAACTTCTTTATGGGCTTCATTTTATTTATCTTTGTCCATTGACCCATTTGGATATCTACATGCTCGGTTTTCCAATTTCTTCCCAAAACTCCTCTATGCTTCCTGAAACACTTTTGCATGGTCAACACTTGCTCTCATTAGCCTCCTGAACTTGGGTGAATGCTAATTTGACGGGAAAAAGCTACCGAGTGCTTTATTTCCTACAAAATGCAATGAATACGAGCAAAATCACCTAGAACACGGAATTAGCTCACAAACACACTAATAGAAGTACAATAATCAAATAAACCGAGCTAAAATTCGGAGTTGAACTATATACAAAATGGACCTATCATAAGACCATCCCCAAACAAGGTCATGAGAGAGGTCATGACCTTGTTGGGTCACCTTAATCACTAATTAAGGAGCAAATTAACATGGCCCATTGTAAGTGAAGGTCAATTGGTGACTCTCAGTTGAGAAGCTTGACCCAATTGGTGACCTGATGGTGCCCCTATAGTATTTGATGAGTGGAAATAACAAGGACACACAAAATAAAAGAATTAAAATCCTTCGTCCCTGTCACTTCTCATCTCCTTTTTCTACCAAAAGAAAAAAAAAAGGCAATAAGGAAACTAAGTAAGAATTATATGTTAAACCAAAACAAAATAATATATGAGGAATCATTAGTAAGAGTGAGAAATTAAAGTTCTGCCAGTCTAGGGTTTCCTAGGGTTTCGTCTAAAAATCTTTGTCTTATCTCCTTTTCCTCGAGGCTCATCTCGCGGTTCATCGTGAGATCAGTTTTGTTGTGTTCGTTTCTTTGTTGTTCTTTGTTTTCTCTGTGCAGGTGCCAATGACTAGTGGATCCACGGGGTCGAAATAGAACGGAAAAGGGACTATAGATGAGGAGGAGGATTCGGTGGAGTGGGATGAAGGCGTAGAGGCAGTTGAGGAAAAAAGTCGTTTTATGCTTGTGGGAAAACTCCAGGCGTCGAGGGTAGTTAACGTCAAGGTCGCGGTCGATACGATGATCAATCTTTGGAACCCTATGATGCCGATGATGGGGAATGTAGTCGATGTTGTAACACCCCCAACTACCAAGGAGCCTTAACAAGACCTCCCTAGCAGATACGGGCATTACCATCTAGGTTACCTGAGGAGAAGTATATCATAACACCAATAAAAGAACCATTACAATTGTTTCTATTCTTTTAAACCTAGAATAAAAGAAAGCTACAACTGATTAACAAACAACTATGGTGATACTATCCATGCCAAGACTCAGTGATAAACTCGTCCCTTCAACGCACCCAGCTAAGCTCCAGATATTAACACTTGCTAAGACTGACTGATCCCTATAATGGATCACGACAGATACAACAAAAGAAAGAAACACAGACAACACCACACAAGGTAAGTAAATGAAGAAAAACAAATAAACACGGTACAACATACACGCAAGCCTCCAAATCCTATCATCACCCTGACTAACCCGAAGGTCTAGCCCTGCCAGATTACAAATCGCAACCGGTAATCCACACCGCCAGTGGGGGACGCAGCTAGGGATGTCAATGGATCGGGTTCGGGTCCGGTGAAGCCTCATCCGTCGTCCATCTGTCCTTTTAAAATCTCATCCAACCCGTCCGTCATCCGTGAAACATATCATCCGTCATCCATCCATCCATCATCCATGGATGAAACGGGTGGATCGCGTGATAAACGGGTGTTGTGTATTTATATATTTCAAGTTAAAAAAAATGATGATTTTTTTTTCTCTACAAAAATAAAGTTAGATAATTATTTAGTTTAACTTTCTAGTGAGTAGGTTCACAAAATATCTATATTTAGAGTAGACAAATATGAAAATTTAAATATTTTATAACTTAATAATGTGTTATATGTAAAAAAAATTAAATAAATAGTAATAAAATAGGGTGATGGATGGATGTCGGGTGGATGGCGGGTTGAATTTCTTCATCCAACCCATCCGTCATCCATCATCTGTTTCATCCGGCATCCATCCATCATCCATTCTCGGAATAGTTACCTTACGCTAGCAAAGAGACAAGTAATAACTTGAGAAAGCTTCTAAAACCCAAAATTACTCTTCATCTTCAACCACATATGAGCCACCTAAAAAAAATTATGTGAAGGGACGATATTAATGTCACATTAGTAGTTAATGTTGTGCTTGTTGTTTGTTAAGTGTTTAGGTGATTGATAATGTGTTACTTTCGTTTTTCACATGATAGAAATTGGAAATAGCATGAGAATAATATTGTGATAAATTTTGTGATTTGGGCCAAAGTAGGCCAAGACTCTGAGCTGGGCCAGATTGACCGAACGAGTTTGGTCAAGCTAGGTTTAAACCAGTCAGCCTCGATTTGACCGATGACCCGTCGCGGGACTCGGGTCGAGGGTTTGTCTTTGAGGTGAGATTGGTTGTTATTGGAAGTTTTATGTTATGCCTTGATATTTGTAATTATCATTTCACATGTTGGTTGTTGGATGCTTTGGATGCCTTATGCTTGAGTCTTGTTGCCTCTTTGTCATTTTAGCTTGTTCTCATGAATTATGAGATTAACGGTTAGCTGGAAATTGGATTATTATTGATATTGGAGATTTTGTTGGATTGTCAGCTGAATATGCTCTTGCGTAACCTTTCATATACTAGGGTGTGTATGATCTTTTGTGTGTACAAGTTTGGACTCTTTGTCCCTTTTATGGTTAATTGGGTATCCTACTTGTCTTGTGTGGTGTGGGCTAAAGTATGCAAGCTGGGACCTAGATTGGTTTTATTTAGGTCCTAGATGAGTATTTCGGCCTTCATCATAGATAGGTCTTTATAGTCTTTGACGAGTGTATGTTCACTGCTCAATAGCCTTTGTGTTCCTGACTTGGTGGGTTTATATCCAAGTTGGGGCATGACCTCGTTACTTATTTTGAGAGTAAGTGGTCAGCTTAAGTACTAGCCAACCCTTTGGTGGACTCCTTAGGGTACTCACATGGTTTTATAAAATTGTGGGTCTTGGGTGCGGTTGTGTGTATCCGCATGTCTAGGTCTCAAGGTGATTTAGGACTAGGGTTGTGTTGTGTCTTGGCCATGTTTTTATAGAACCTCTGAGCCAGGATACCGGTTCGATTACCTTCCCTACCTCGTGGTATAGACTCGAGTTACAAAGTGACTATTGACCGTGCTAAGAACTTATGCCTGTCTTTGATATATTGTCCTTTCTTGTTTGATGATTCTATGAATCATAGAAGGTGAGATGCAAGCCGGCTATGGTTGATAGAGTTTGGATTCCTGGATGTTATGTGATTCACATGATAGTGTAGTATGAGTCGGTCTAGTATTCACATGCTAGGACTATGTGTTGTTATATTGTTGTTCACATGATAAGCACGACTGTCTAGCATCTATATGCTAAGGCATTGTGTGATTCGTATTCATATTCTTATGTTTACATGTTATATTAATTCTGACATTTCGTGACTGGGAGAACTCGGAGTTACTCCCCACTGACTATGGCTTTCGTATTTGTATAAAATGCGAATGACAGGTAGGTGATGCATATATCGGGTACATGGACGAGCTAGCGAGCAAAGTAACCTTGGGACCTAGATTGGCTTTATTTTATTGTGACCCTTAAACACTTTTTATGTCACATACATTTTAGGGACATATGTCTCCCTCTTTACATTTGGTTGTATAATTTGATATTCGCGACTTTAGCGATGGTTATGTTGTGAAACTTCTAGTTAGACCTTGTATGTTTGACACCTTCCAATTTGGATATCTTTATAACAGGTTCAGGTTTTAAAAATTACAGGTTTTTACCCAAATGAACCTATTACAAACATATCCATGCAGTTTTATTCTAGAATTACGTGTTTACTTTTCCGCGATAAATGAGGGTGTCACAGTTGGTATCAGTCGAGTTTTAATCTATCTTTTAGGATCGAGTGGATCGGGTTTTGATGGATGCGGGTGAAATTGACATCCCTAGACGCAACCTTTCCCACCTAAGCCGCGCTCAAACCATAGAGCGAATAACCCATGTCCATTAATATACACATCCCCCTTGTGGCGGGAACCACAAGGGGCGATCAAGGGCGTGAAGCCATTCCCGAGATGACTCCACTCAGCCGAGGACACACCTCGCAAACCACAGACAAACATCAACCAATCCACAATACCAAATATAAACATGCTAACCAATCAACAGTACTGAGTAGGAAAACCTACCTCTAGCAATCAGCATCAACACCGCATACATCAACATGAAGACAAGACAACCTCCATTGACACCTATCACAACCAGTAGAGAAAACGCTATTATTACCAATCATACCCACAACAAAATCTAAGGATGATGATGATGACTTACCTATGCTCGACATTCCGGCGACAAGACTGCTACCTGACTCAAGCCTCTATTCTCATGGTGTCTCCAAGTGTAAATAATCTCAAAAGGTGAAGGTTGGTGAGGGAGATAGTATATCGTCGTTTAGGTTCTGGGAGAAATGAAAAAGGAAAATTTATTTGGGTTTACGACTTCACGATTTATACTTATCGCTGAACTCGCCTTTCTCGATTGAGTATGGGACTTACTCGATTGAGTGGCCTCTACTCGATCGAGTCAATGGACAACTCGATCGAGTAGCCTATGCTAGATCGAGTTCCCACTACGCAAAGGTCATTACGATGCAAGTCCGAACTAGTAAAGGTTGCAAGGTGTCTTAACATGTATCTAAGGTCAGTCAACTGCGGTCAACGGGTCTCTACCAGAGCGGGTATTATATTCTTCTTCCCTTATAAAGAACTTTGTCCCCGAAGTGCAACTTATCGTCTCCTACAGCTAAAAAGGTATATCCTAAACTAAGGTGACTAATAACAACTCAACCCGACAAGAACCATTATAACTATACCCGAAACGTACCACCCAACTTCCCATGCCGACTAATCTTCATCATCTACTTTCACGAATAAAATCATCAAACACAATTTCCTTCCGAGCCATCCTCCACATATTACCAATCCAAAAGATATACTACCACAGACTATTACTTCTATTTTACCAAACGGATTTAACATCATACAAATTCATCACAGTCAACTTACTTATTCAACACAATTAAGCCATTAGACACCCAATGCATAAATTACCAACCAATTATTCAATACCCATTTAAATCATTTACACAACAATTAAATTATTTAACAAAAGCTTAAATTACTTGAACAATAATTATAATTTTTTGGGAGAAATAACAATTAAATTACCAATAAATTACTTAAAAGACGACATTTTTGACATTTTTCACGCGCGACATTACCCTTCCCCTATTAAAAGGAACTTCGTCCCCGAAGTTCACCTTCAAGACGAATTATAAATATTATAATAAAACGAAAACCATGACTTAACCTTGACATTATGACATTAACATGCAATCCTGTGGGCATATAAGATGGACATAAACCACACGAAATAAATCTATCATGCGCAGCAATACTAATCCAAATGACTAGAACTTTAAAAGTAATTTATTCATGTAACCTTATGACAAAATGATCACCAAGCATAACCATCCCAAAATAATTACCAAATGATTATACAAATTTAACAATCGCATGGTATTTAAATAACTTCATACCCCCCGGATACAGCCCATATATAAGTATTAAACACAAGGTAATAATCAACGATCATAAGAACAACAAAATACGTCAAAAAAGTACTCCCATAATCCCCAAGTAAAACAAGAAAACGGTTTATAAACAAAAGTAGGAGCACTCGATCGAGTTGGACTTACTCGATCGAGTACAGAGTTGCGTACTCGATCGAGTATTCACAAGTCAAAGAGCTCGTTAAAAATGCACATACATGCTACTCGATCGAGTAGAGGGCACTCGATCGAGTATCCTCAGTTCAGAATGCCTTCTTACACAATGTCACACCAAGATATATACCAAATTCCGGGGTTTCATCCCCGACATCATGTACCTACATAATAAGTTTTAGAAAATCCAACCACAAAATATGGCCTTATGGCCGATTACCAACCGAATAGAATCCAAATACCAAAGTAAATGTAACAATCCAACATAAGTTCGCTAAAACAAACATAAGAAAGCAAACAACTGTCATTCAAGGTCACCGCCTTGATCCTCCTCCATATCCTCATCTCCTCCTGCTCCAGAGGTGCCAGCTCCTGACGTGCCTTCTCCGGTAGTAGCTCCTGTGCCGCGGTCTCCGCTAGTCCGCCATGGTGCAAGGCATCCTTAGGGGTAGCTCGTAGGGGCTCCCCATGTAGACGGATCTACTCCGTAGGAGTGAAAGACACCATTGTCGTTTCCCATGCCTCGCCACCATACCGGTTGGGCCAAGTTGGTCCCCACACCCTGAACATAGCCATCTTGTGTAGGTTTCAGAGCACCAAGGCTTTGGAAACTATCTCTGTAAGGTCGCTCACCTGCATCTGAGCCTGAAGAAAGACGGGTAGCTGGGATATTGGTACGGGGGTGGTCCAGACTCAACAAACGGTGACTCTCCCACCACCTCCCTAGCCTTCTAGGGTCCTCTACCCTCCCGTGGCACCTGGTCCTCTGCCCTAGCACGCTCTCCCCCGACCGCCTCCGGCATCTCCTCCTGAAGGTCATCTATGATCAGGTAAGTCTGGTGGGGAAAGTCAGGCTCTAAATCATCTGAGTCGGCCCCAGCCCAAAACAACGGCTCAGTCACTAGAAGAAGGTCCAGGTTAGGCACTCTCAACCAACTATTACCCCTCACCCTCCAAGCTAAACCACCATCACCCAACACTCTTAACCACTTATGAGAAATAATGTAGCTCTTGTCCAAGGTCGGGACAACCGGGGTCAAAGGTTTGAGAGCCGAAGAGGGCTCAAAACTGGTCAACCTCTCAGCTAGGCGAGTGGCGATAGCGCCGCAACTAAGGTAACGGATCGAAGACCTAGCCATCAACGCTAAACTGGCACATACTATCGCCAGGGCACTGTAAGCAAAGCACGCCCTCCGGGTGGGGTTCGGGTAAGAGACCAACAACATCACCTCATGTGATTTAAGCGTACTCACATCCTTCCTTCCGTACAACAAACAGGTCAAGGCTCGAAGAAAGATCTTCAAGGTTACATGCTGAATGTCATTCATCACCATAGCACTCGAAGTAGGGGCGGGTCTACCGGTGAACAAGGGCATGTAGCTACTGGCTCCACACTTAGTCGAGACATCACTAAGGTCATATAAAAGCTGGTGTTACTAAAACCCACCATATATCTTCCCCGGTACGTCATTGGTAAAAGAACTCATAAACTCAAGGCTCAGAAAACCATTGGAGTGCTTCCTCAACCGATGCAACCCCTCCAAACCCAACACCTCAAAGATGTGACGGACATCCACCTCTATCTTCAACTCCTCCAACACACTCGTGTCTCTGCACCTTGTAAGCCTCAAGGTGCGACTCAACAAGTTCACAAAAATGTCTCTCTGCTTAAAGTCAGCAAAGATTACCGTCGGGTATCCAGGTACCGGTGACACAACTGATCCCTGACTCCCCTCTCCTACTTCCTTTGCGGCTGAAGTGCTAGCTCGGGACCTCTTGGTCTGTCGTGTAGCAACGTTTCTCGGCATCTGTTTCAAGATAGTTAGTCAAGCAATGGGTTTATAACTCCAAATAGAAACTTTCAAATGCTTATACGGAAAGACGATGCTTAAGATGGGTTCTCTTGTCAAAGTATGTAAAGTTTGAGACAAAACAAGATTTTACCAATTCCCTTTTACTCTTTGCAATTCATAAAAGATGGTTTAAAATCGCATAATACGAAGTTTAAGCAAGCTATAGAAGTAACTGGGATGAATTTCTACCAAATACAAGCTTAATAAGTCGATTATTGTAATAAAATTGGGGCAAAATTTCAGTCTTGTACACTTTTAAGACGGAGTTTTAAGACAAAATTTTTGATGAAATTAACCAAAATAAAGCACCAAACATGATACTACTAGCATCCCTTACCTTTTTTCAACACTTTTAAAATGAATTTGACAAGAAAAATTGAAAATTAGGGGCAAACCCTAGAAAAATCCAAGTTGAATTATGGTCACAAATGGGGTTTAATTTGTAATTTCTAACATCAATAACAACGATTCAAGGTAGTTGCTATTAAAACCCAACAATTAAAATACTAAATTTGGGTATAAAACCGAAATTTTTCAGAAAATCCAACATTAATACATGCTTCACATTGCTGTAAAATTAAAGAAAGGAGTAAATTTTTTTACCTTGAATTAGTTTGCAAACGGATTAGATGGATGAACTTAAACGATTTGGAAGGAAATAAAACGCAATTACACCTAAGCTTTTTTAGAGAAGAAGTTTTATGAGAGTTGTAACTATTAGGAAGAAGAAATAAGAAGAAAAGAATGGGAAAGAAGAAAGGTATAAGTCCCGATTTTTTTTTTAAATAACCCGTGTACTGTAGCGAGGTACTCGATCGAGTATCTGCGGTAGTCGATCGAGTAGTCTCTACTTGATCGATTTAGAGGTGCTCGATTAAGTTTCAGCATTGGCGTAATAGACAATGATTCTGTTTTTCAGCGAACTCGGTCGAGTGACCCACCTACTCGGTCGAGTACTCCCTCGTACTCGGTCGAGTAAGGTCAAAACACGCAACAAATGATCACAAATCCGATTATTCGTTCCTTCAAAATAACGAATCGTTTGGAGTCTAAGGCATGATTAGGACTCGACACCAATTATCTCTATACTAATACCATCGATATCATTACTTTGCATATAACACAATCAACGCGACTAAAACATTACAACTTTTCTCTATTACCTGCCATACCACCTACGGTCCTGCGATTACGTACTTTAATCCATATATTTACACATATCCATAACGGTATTCTACTTATTCATATGCATATCGAATTCTTCCACATAACGAGCTCATACAATTTTAGCAAACATAGCAAACGTTAAATCAATTATCACTTACATGTCACCACATAACCTTATGTATATATACTTGCAATACATCATACCTTTCCATCCACATATTTACATACAATTATGAAAACAATTACGCATCATACATATGCTATCCTTTACGCACAAGACATAGCCTTTCTCTCTCTCTCTCTCTCTCTCTCTCTCTCTCTCTCTCTCTCTCTCTCTTTATATATATATATATATATATATATATATATATATAGGAATGAGATCATGTGAGTATGAGTCATATAATTGAGGATTGAGGATTAATACCATTCGTTAGATTCTTCTATCCAAAGTCCAATATTGTGCGCAGATTATTAAGGGCAAAATAGTAATTTTAACACGCAGTTATATGAACCCTTTTTCTCACCCAAACACTTCATTCTCACATAAATCTTCTTCTCTCTCTATCTTCTCTCTTCTATTACTCTTAATATAATTGAAACCCTAATTTTCCTTACATTTTCTTCGTGATTTGTTGTTACTCAGCTCGATCTTAGCTCGATCTCATTTTATTCATCTATTTCTGATTAATTATCATAATTTTTCAGTCATCATCGTGTTCTCAGGTATGTTTTTTTTTGTTTTTGTTCATTTATTTCTAATTATTAGTCATTTTCCTGCTTTTCTTGTAATTTGCTTTCTATATTCTTCAATTTCATCTTCCTTTATTGTTATTTTGAGCTCTATTTGCTATTTTCCCTAAATTTGATACGTTTTTGTTCATGATTTCTAGGTTTTCAACTGAATCTCAGTTCCTTCAGACTATTTCAATCATAATCCGATGTCTGGGCGTTATTGTTCTTAATTAATGCTTTATGATTCTTTTTGATTTTAAACTCGAGCTTTACATCACATGTTTTTCTGTTTTCGTACATATATTTCCAATTAGTAGTCATCTTACTGCGTTTCTTTTAATTTTCGTACTACTTTTAATTTATATGTCGTTAACCCTAAGATTACGTTGTGATTTTGATAATTATTACAAAAGACGATTGTTTGTGATATGAATTATGAAATTTAGCAAAATTTATTTCTCGTGATATGTATACAGTGTGATCTTATTTTCAGAATGTGTGATATTGTTTAGCAGACTGTGTAATATTGTATAACAGAATATGTGATACTGTTTTACTGCATGTGATACTAGTCATATCTTACTGCGTTTGTTATGATTTTGTGAGGATCTTAGATGATTTATTTGTCTTCTTTCTCATACATCTAGGTTTAGCTCGGACAAGCTACGAATTTGTTTTATATTTAGTAATTTTTCCCGATCTGTGTTCAATTCATCTTGTGTTCTGATTTTTTGTTCTCGATTCACAATTTTGATGATATTGATTCATACTGTCTTTTTATTTGATTTTGATTTTAATTTATTGCACTTTGTTCTAGTTTTTTTGTCATGTAAACCTAATTTACATGTGTAGTATTTTGTTTCAAATCTATTTAAATTTGTGTCAGAGTTATTTACATATGTTTTACATTGTTACGCTTTAATGTTAGCTAGTAGTAGGCATTCTTTTACATGTGTAGTATCTTGATCTCGCATGTTACAATGTTTTGATTGGTTGGATGCTGTATACAAATGGTACAATGCTACAAATGTCATTGTGCCCAAGGCTTTGTTATATGATGCACTGCTTACATGTCTTCTTTCTCACTGACTACCTATTTCTTTTTTACTTGTGTACTTCATTGGTGCTGCAAAGGCTGATAAATTGCTAATGAATCAATATGTGATTGGAATTCATTTATGTTAGTGAATGTCACGTTTGTTGTGATTATTTTATTATGCATTTGATGTACAGAGGATCTAGTTGCAGAGAAGATGCTGAAGATCATGGACAACAGATCGAAATAAGACAAGTACGATACAAGACCGTTGCAAATCATAAGAATAGAGGTAGAGGTAGAGGTAGAAGAAGCAATTAGAATGACAACTAGATATGTTGGACAAAAAATGTAATTGGAAGTACATTGATGTAATGATGGTAGAACCTATTTCGTTCGTTACTCAATCCTCAATTATTTATGGTGTAGATGAATATTATTGTATCTCAAGATTACAAAAGTAGTTATGGCTAAACAATTTCTTTTGACTCTAATATAATTGTTGGTAAAGTGTGATATTATTTTAAATATCATGTGATATTTTACTTTAATGGTTGTGGTATTGTATCTCATGTAACAAAAGCGGATAGGGATTTAAAAATTCTTTTTACTTCAATATTGTTTTTGTATATAGTGTGATATTGTTTTAGTTACAGTGTGATATTGTTCTAATGACTTGTGGTATTTTATTTTACTGGTTATGATATTGTTTCACAGTAGCATAAAATTGGAGAATCCTTTTAAAATACTTTTAATCGTGATATTGTTTTGTATACAGAATGATATTGTTTATAAGTATATGTGATATTGTATAACAATATCAATCAAAGGGTATTGTCTACAATTAAGTGTGATGTGATGATATTATTTCAAAAGAATGATGATATTATTTCAAATGAAGTGTGATATTGTTTACAATAACTTGTGATATTGTAAAATACAAAAAGCAAATCTTGGTAACACTATATTATTGATTCTGAGGTTTTATGATATTGTTAACCAAAAATGGAGAAAGAATACAAAATTGTTGCCATTTGGAATTACATCTAAGCATACACGAATTTTTACATGTGAGTAAAAATGAGTAAAAAAAAGCCTATTTTGCTAAGTTGATGATGTAATATAGACTTTCTCACCATGTAGACAAGCTTTTAATCAACTCTGCAAGTGAAGAAATCTGCAAAAAAAAAAAAAAAAAGAAAAAAAAAACATAATGTCATAAGTGAGTTTAACACATTAATAACAAAACTGTGATATTATTTCTAAAGACTTGTCGTGTTTTATTTTAATGGTTCTGATACTGTTTCACAGTATCACAAATTTGGAGAGTCATTTAAAGCACTTGTGAAATAGTGATATTGTTTTGTATAAGGTGTAATATTGTTTCTAATAACGTGTGATATTGTTTTACAATATCACAAAAGTAAAATGCAAGTAACAAATATGTCCGTCTGTTTTTTACAAGAATTTGTCATCAGGAAAAAAAGGGGCCTAGTAACAGTAGTAAGCTCAAAGTGAAAGGCAAAGATTGGTGGAGACCTCAATTGGGAATCACTCTCACCCTGAGTCATCCTGTAAACGAAATCCAGAACAAAAACAAAAACAAACCTACAAAGACTCCCACAAGGCATCATTATTTCACCAAAAGCAAAGTTATTGTGATGCTGCGTAATTACTAGTACTATTACACTACAGCGTATTAATCTTTTTCGATAAGTCCAAATTATCTGATAGACTGATACATATGAGGCCTGCGGAAAAAGGTAGGAAGAATCTAAATAACACTATGGCGACATTGAGATAACTTTCCGACTGACTGCAAGACCTAGTAACATTTGTAGAGACAGCGCTAGCCAAAAATGATCAAAAGTTGCTTCAGTTTACGCCAATCCATTTATAAGCGAAATTGAACTTTCTTTACACTAAATTAATCGTGTGCGTTTCTATTGCATCTTATTCCACCAGGGAAGACTGTGTCCTCGTCACAATATTCAAGATTTTACTACTACGAGTTATGTACTACTACATTAGTAAAACTTTCAAGCCAAATCAATAGAATCCATAACTTGCTAAACCATCACCGGTTCACTATCACAATCACTACAATAATTTACATCTATATACTCAATCAACATAGTTAAACTAATTGTTTGACTGTATGCACATGATATCAAGACTAATGGCTTGGCTGTATGCACACAATCACCTCACACGAGATGTTGAATCGCTGTTTACATCCGTATATTCCATCGACATAACAAAACCGTTCACCTTGTTGCACTTCAAAAATCTTAATCTAATAATATAAAACAAAAACTCCAATTAAATTATTCATAATCATCTATAACTCGAGGCGAATTTGAATAGAAATTCAGAAACAAAGATAAGATAAGTACACTCCAGTTTGCATAAAGCAGATTCACTGTTGAACCCTAAATTTCACAATCGAACAATATTAAACCCTAATTTTCGGGATTGAAACAAAAAACATCTAATTAACAACTATAACTGCAATTGATGATAGTAATTGGTTCAATTATATGAAAATAAATGAAAATTAATAAATTTTAGCAATAATTTGTATATCTAATTTGAGCAAAAACGAATCAAAATCTGAATATAATTGCACAATTTCCTATAGTTATACCTAGTTTTTTATTATATCGCAGATTCAAAACAATAATATAACATTTATTGAATAATTACTCGATATTAACAATTATTTCACTAAAATATACCTAAATTCAAAAATTCGAGAGCATTAAGGCAAAAATTGTACCTGAATTCCGCTCAAAATGCAATTATCATGAAGAATGATCGATATTGCTTCGTAATTTGATTGATTCGCCAATCTAATCCTTCGTTCCCTTCATTTTTAATTTAGTTTTAGAGAGAGAAAGTGTAGATTGAAAATATAATCTTACGCGTTTTTATTTATCAAGGGTGAGTTTTGTTTTTTTTACCTTTAACAACGCCTGATATTGTTTAGAACAACGAGTGATATTTCATTCGTTACCTCAATCCTCAAATATTTAGGAGTTCTCACCGGATCCCGACTCTCTCTCTCTCTCTCTCTCTCTCTCTCTCTCTGTATATATATATATATATATATATATATATATATATATATATATATATATATATATATATATATATATATATATATAGAATTAGGTTCAAGTGAGTCCCCTTAGATTAGATGAGTCCATGAGTCCCATTCTAAACCTTTGGATCAAAAAAAATGAAGGGCTAAGATTTAAAAAAAAAAAAAAAAAGATGAGATATAAATACAAAAAAAACCCTATTCACCCCCTGCCTCCCATTTCATTTCCTCTATTCATTTCTTCTCTCTAAACACTCTCTATCTCTCTCTAAAACCTAAAGTTTCATCCCCACATCTCCTCTTCCAGCCGCCACCACCGGCCCTCGCCACCACCATGCCTTCCGCCTATTCTCTCCTCCCGGCGCCCTCTGCGTCTTCTTTCCTCCCGCCGCCTCACATCTCTCCTCTTCTGCCTCCCTTGTACTCCACCCGACACCGCCACTTTTCCTCTTCCGCCGCCACTTTTTTTTTTTGTTTTTTTCTATATCTGACAAAAGGAATGGTTGTTGTTGTTGGTGGGTTGGTTGGGGGTTGTGATGTCGTGGGGTGGTTGGTCAGGCCACCCCCTCATTTCTCCTTTTTTTTCCTCAGATTTTGTGTTGTTGGTGGGCCATCTTTATGGCTGTTTGGGGTGGTGATGTCGTGGGGTGGTCGGTCAGCCGCTGCCTCTTCGTTTTTCCTTTTTTTTTTTTCAAATTTGGTAGGTGGTGGCTAATGGTGTTGTGGTGGGTTGTGTTTAATGGTGTCGTGGTGGGTTGTGTTTAATGGGTTCGTGCTCCCGACTCCGTCACCTTTTCTTTTTTCTCTTTTTTTTTCGAAAATTTCAGATGTACAAAAAAAATATCGAACATTTGAGATCTTTCAATTTTCAGATGTACAAAAAAAGTTTCATATGTACAAAAAAAATATGAGATCTTTCAATTTTTATCGAACATTTGCTACTACAATTCAAATTTCAGATGTACAAAAAAAAAAATTCAGATGTACAAAAAAAATTTGAGATCTTTCAATTTTTATCGAACATTTGCTATTACAATTTTTTTTTTTTTTTTGGTGAAGTCAGGGTTGACGGTGGTGGCGACAAAGGAGGTTTTATTGTTGGCGGTGGTGGTGGTTATTGCCTATATATAAAAGGACTCGTAATAAAGTTTCGACTCGCAAGAATTAAAGTTGTATTCGTTTACCATTAAAGTTTCACTCGTAAACCACTAAAGTTTCATTCGTAACTTCGAGAAATAACAAATTTTTACATCGTTATATAAATACAAACTTTTGTATTGAAAATGGCCTGAAAACCGTTAAAGTTTCACTCATCACCATTAAAGTTTCACTCGTTTAACATTAAAGTTTCATTCATAAATCACTGAAAATTAAATAAATATTAATTAAAAATTTACTCCTCAAATGGCCTAAAAAAATTAAAGTTTCATTCGCCACCATTAAAGTTCCACTCGTTTAACATTAAAGTTTTATTCATAAATCAATGAAATTAAATAAATTTTAGTCACAATTACATCATTACATAAATTCAAATTTTTTTTTTTATTAAAATGGCCTAAAAAAATTAAAGTTTCACTTTTAAGCTTTAAAGTTGAACTCGTATACTATTAAAGTTACATTTAAAAATCAGTTAAATTAAATTAATATTAATCACAATCACATAATTTCATAAATTCAAATTTTTATATTAAAAATGACCTAAAAAAATTAAAGTTTCACTTTTAAGCATTAAAGTTTCACTCGTAAAACATTAAAGTTATATTTAAAAATACATAAATATAATTTTTTATTTACAAAATGACTTTAAAAAACTAAAGTTTCAATCGTAAAGAATTAAAATTGCTCTCCCAGATTAAAGTTTCACTTTTAAAACATTAAAGTTTCATTTCAAAAATTGATTAGAAGTCTCAAATCTCAATCATCAATCTTACAAGATCTAATGGCTTAGATTAGGACTTAGGGACTCAATTATTTAGGTGGACTTATTTGAACTTCCCTATATATATATATATATATATATATATATATATATATATATTACACTCTACACACACAGGACACACAATTCCCGACTTAATATCCCCATTCCAAGTGGCTGGCTTAGGCATATTGGGGCCAGGATTTTGAAATGAGGGCGTCTTCTCACCCAAAATCGATTACTAAGGGGCCCCCAACATACATACACCAGGTTCATTTTATTTGACTCACTACGTTCATTATATTAATTGGTTACAGGTTTAAAAATCGTCGCTCTGATACAACTTTGTAACACCCCCATCTACCAAAAAGCCTTAACAAGACCTTCCCTAGCAGATACGGGCATTACCATATCGGTTCCCTGAGGAGAAGTATATCATAACGTCAATAAAAGAACTATTACAATTGTTTACATCCTTTTAAACCCAGAATAAAAGAAAGCTAAAACCAATTAACAAACAACTACGGTGTTACTATCTATGCCAAGACTCAGTGATAGACTCGTCCCTCCAACGCACCCAGGTAAGCTCCATATATCAACACTTGCTAAGATTGACTGCTCACCATAATGGATCACTGAAGACACAACACAAGAAAGAAACACAGACAACACAACACAAGGTCAGTAACTGATGAACAACACACAAACACGGTACAACATACACGCAAGCCTCCAACTCCAATCATCACCAATCACTTGACTAACACGAAGGTCTAGCCCTGCCATATTACCAATCGCAACCGGTAATCCACACCGCCAGTGGGGGACCGTAGCCTTTCCCACCTAAGCCTCGCTCAAACCATAGAGTGAATAACCCATGTCCATTAATGTGCACATTCCCCTTGTAGCGGGAACCACAAGGGGTGAATCAAGGGCGTGAAGCCATTCCCGAGATGACTCCACTCAGCCGAGGACGCAACTCGCAAACCACAGACAAACAACAACCAATCCACAATACCAACTATAATCATGACAACCAATCAACAGTACTGAGTAGGAAAACCTACCTCTAGCCATCAACATCAACACCGCATACATCCACATGAAGACAAGACAACCTCTGTTGACACCTATCACAACCAGTAGGGAAAACCCTATTACTACCAATCATACCCACAACAAAATATAAGGATGATGATGATGACTTACCTATGCTCGGCATTCCGGCGACAAGACCGCTACCCGACTCAAGCCTCCATTCCTATGGTGTCTCCAAGTTTAAAGGATATTAAAAGGTGAAGGTTAGTGAGGGAGATAGTGTAACGTCATTTAGGTTTTGGGAGAAATGAAAAAGGAAAACGGATTTAGGTTTACGACTTCAAGATTTATAACTTATCGCTGAACTCGCCTTACTCGATCGAGTATGGGAGTTACTCGATCGAGTGGCCTCTACTCGATCGAGTCACTGGACTACTCGATCGAGTAGTCTACACTAGATCGAGTTCCCACAACCCAAAGGTCATTATGACATAAGTCCGAACTAGTAAAGGTTCCGAGGTGTCTTAGCATGTGTCTAAGGCAAGTCAACGGCGGTCAAGGGTCTCTAACAGGGCAGATATTACAGATGTAAATGGGAAATTTATTTTTTTCGCTTTGGCTCAGAACAGGACAAAGCTAGGGTTTTGGAAGGCCAACCATAACATTTCGATAAGTTTTTATGGTGCTTTAACGAACCTAACCTGTCTGGTAAGATCTCTGATGTACCGCTTTCTCTTTTTTGATATGGGCATGGGTTTATGATCTTCCTCTTGTGGTGCATACAAACATGACGAATGCGAAGAGGATGAGAAATTGTTTGGGCATATTTATTGACGCTGAGTTCGGCCCGAACACTGAGCTTGATAGGGCCATTCATTTACGTATTCTTTATGACATAAATAAACCTCTGAAGGTTGTTATATCGGTTTGAATGGAAGGGCGTAGGGTGTGGTATGATTCGTCATGACGAGAAAGATTGCGATGAGGGGCCGTATGAGGATGGTGTGTTAAAATTTGGGGAATGGCTTCGGGCTTCGCCTTGGAAGGTTGTTAAAACTGCTAAAGAGACCCCGGGAAGGGCAGCCAGAAACCTTACAGAAACCTTTGATGCAGCAAAAGCTGAGGAGTTCGAGAATGTCATCTCAAATATGATTGAGAAATTGAAGACGATTTCCATTGACCTTCATTCTAGAAAACCTGGTGCCAATGAGATGAGAGGTCAAAGGGGAAAGGAGGGAGGTCCTGAGAAAAGACGTGAGGGGGATGGAGAGGGTGCTCATTCTCTTGGGTTACAGAGGGCAGACAGGAAAGAGCAGGAGCGTGGAAGAGGGATGCAAGAAAAAGGGCCGAGGCAGGCAGAGGGAGTAGGGGAGATGAAGGGGTTGTTACAAGGTGTTGATGCTGCAATGTTGCTGAATGTGGAGGGAGGGGGAGAGATGATATGGGCAGGGAGGGGATGATAGCGTGGTGGAGGCAGGGAGGGTGAAGGGTGCTGGTGGGTCTTGGAAGTGGCTAGTAAGAGCTGATGTTGTGGGGAGTACGGTACGAGGGGTGTATTTGGAGAAGGAGCAGGCTAGCTGATAGAGGAGTAGAGAAGAGGCTGGTGTGGTTGGATCATAAAAGAAGTCAAGAATGGAGATATACTGGGGCATCTTAATACCTGAGGCGGTGGTTGACAAAGTTCAACCCTGTCGGGCAAAATGAATATCCTAAGTATAAACTGTACGGGCTTGGGCAACCCCGACATTGTAATACTACAGATTTTATTAAGTTGCATACTCGACCGAGTAGAGCCTACTCGGCCGAGTAGTGTTAATTGTAGGGTCTGTTTTGGTTCTGCCGATGAATACTCGGCCGAGTATGGGAATACTCGACCAAGTAGAGGATACTCGGTCGAGTATAGCTTTACTCGACCGAGTATCCGGTCTGACGAGTGTTGTTTTAGCGGTTTGATGCGGGAGTGTTTAGGGTTATTTTTATATTCACCGGCAGTTTCTAAAACGTCATTTTAACCCTAATCATTTGATGATTACCTTAATCACTCTCTAATCACTCCCTAATCATCCTCTAATCTCGTGTGTGTGCAATCGTTGTGACCCTTACGTGCAATCTCACTTTCTACTGTTGGTAAGTTCATTTCCCTATGTCATTTATGTTTTATTGGGACTACTGTATGTTTGGAATTAGGGAATAAAGGGGGGATTGTTCATTATGTAATTGTGTTATGTGATTATTGTATAGGAGAAGACTTCGTAGAGGAGCCTTTCTGATTGTCTAATCTACATTCTACTGTTGATTGCTAAGGTAGGGTTTTCTACTCAGTTTTAATGTTAATTATTATGGCATGATTGTTTCGTGATTATTGATAACTGCTGATCATCGGAGTATGGGCGTTGTTGTGACGGTGTTGGTGTGGAGAGGTTGTGACAGCTATGATGTTGTGTGTTGTGATTGTGGTGGAGTCACTTGCGGGAGTGGCTTCACACCCTAGTTCGCCCTCCGTGGAAACCGCCACGGGAGGGGATGTGCACATTAAGGGACAGGGATTTGTTTTAGTCGCTCGTTGATGAGCTGGACTTGGTGGGATCGGCTGCGTCACCCATCGGCGGCGTGGATTACCTGTTGCGATGGGTAATCTGGCAGGGCTACACATTTCGGTGTGTAGTCGGTTACTATGTGAGATCGGGAGACCGGGGAGTGTGGATGATCAGCTGGTTACCGTGTTGTTTGCCTTACATTGATTGAGTAATACTGCCCCCGTGTTGTTGTTTGCAAAATCTGCGGTGATCCATTCGGGGATGGTGAGCAGACTATATAGGTATTGCGATGGGTGAGCTTGAGACAGTCATGGGGGAATTGTCATCATCAGTCGTAGCACCACTGTTCGAGTCGTAGTTATGATTTCTAGTTGTTAGACATTTATTGATATTTCGTTGGACCAGTTAGAGATTTGGTTTTGATGTAAACATTATTTTATTGCTACTTTAATAAATGTGCTTAGTTCAGACGCTTTTGATATTTACTAACCTCGGGTAACCGAGATGGTAACTCACTTTCATGGTAGGGTGGTCCTGGTAAGGCACCTTGGTATGAGGGGGTGTTACAAAGTGGTATCAGAGCCGAAGATTCCGGCACCTAAACAAATGAACCTAATGAATTTAGGGAGTAAATAAAATGAACCCGGGGAGAGTTGTTTGGAGCTACCGCAATGACTCGAGAGACGTCCCGGAGTCGCAATTTGGCCCTTATTAACTCGAGCTGGTCACATGGGGAAGTGTGTTGAGTGTTGTGTCTTGTATGTGCATGTATATGATGATTCATGTTGATAATAAGTGATGGTTGGAAGTTTACATGTGGAATTCTTAAGTTTGGTGATTTGGAAAAGTAGTAGAAAGAATGAGCATGTGAATTTTGGTGTATTGGATTCACCTGTGAATGAATGGTATGGCTATGTGTTTATAACATGGCGTTTTAGTTCCTGTTGTTATGTGTTTGATGAGGGGATAGAAAGCATGATAGGGGACTTTATACTGTTTTAACCTGTCTTTTGTATGGCTCAGCCGAGCAGGGCATGTACTTGACCGAGTAGGGAGTACTCGGCCGAGTAACCAAGCACTCGACCGAGTGTAGTTTTACAGTGAGTAGCAGTGGCTACTGTTTGTGTTTACTCGACCGAGTAAATATGAGTACTCGACCGAGTAGTGTCTACTCGGCCGAGTGTCGCTTATACTCGATCGAGTATGAATTCTGGGTAATTTAGATTGGCTACTGGAGTCGGCAACTCGACCGAGTACCTGGGGTACTCGACGGAGTAGTCGTTACTCGACCGAGTGTTGTTTGATACTCGGTCGAGTGTTCTTTTAGCGGGAGATTGTTACATTTTGAGCCGTAGGCTTTTGTGCTTACGTTTCCTTGGTTCTTATCACCTCAAAATGCCGCCCAAAAGAACCCCTGCACAGATTCAAGCTTCCGAGATGACTCTTGATGAGGTTGCTCGCATGATTGAGCAATAAGAGGCCCTCATTGAAGCTCTTAGAAATGTGGGAAAGGGAAATGAGAAGCCGATGAATGCTACTCCGCTCAGCATCAACATTGCTCGTTTCAACCCTCCCACATATGAAGGGGTAGGGGAACCAAGCTGCTCGAGAAGTGGCACCGTGAGATTAAAGCTCTCATGGAAATGGTTAAGTGCCCCGAAGACATGATCGTTGAGCAGGTAGTGTACTACCTGAGAGGTGAAGCTGCTGTTTGGTGGCAAAGTGTCAAGGATGATGCTAGAGCTTATTACCAGGCCGAAGGTTTGGGAGTTATTCCGTGGTCTGGGCTGAAGAGTGCTATGAGAGAGCAGTTTGTGCCAGAGCATATTCGACACAAGATGAGATCCGAGTTTGATTCCTTCACCATGACTGAGGAGATGACAGTCACTGACTACTATCATCAGTTTATGGAGCTATCTCGTTATGTTGACCACATACAACTAGGACCGAGGGGTTTAGCTCTCCGCTTTGAGAGGGGTTTATCTGCCAAGATCATGAATCGTATGGCAGCGGGGGTTGCTACTAACCTTAAGGAAGTGTATCTAAGGGCGGGCCAAGCTGAGAGGATGGTGGATCTCTCAAAGGAGATCAACGAGAGGAATGTCATGCGGAAAGAGGAAGGCCGACGGTGGAAGCAACAATCAGTCAGGCAACAAGAAGGGTAACTACAACCACTCCAAAGCTTTTTCTGGTGGGGGTAATGGCTCCGGGGGTTTTCGAGGCTGGGGCAAGAACGGAGGTCGGAGTGTGAATGACAACTCCAACATAACATGTTACGGCTGTGGTGATGTCGGCCACAGAAGACGGGAATGCACCAGTTTCAGGCCTGCACCGGATCAGGAAACCAGCATGGGAATTTCTCCCACGGCCCAACTCAGAGTTTTGCTAGTAACCGACCGGGAGGTTCATGAGGCAACCGAGGTGGACAGGGCAACCAGGGCAGCTACAACCGCAGCGGTGGTGGATCATATCAGCGGCAGAACAACACCACCACCCAAGATTCAACAGCTAAGCCAAGTACCTCCAATGCTTCGGTTCAGGGTGGAGGACAGAAAAAAAGTGGAAAGCTTTTCATGATGGACAAACAGGAAGCGCAAGATGATGCCCATGTAGTTATCGGTACCTTTCTTGTTCATAATGTATCATCTTTTGTTTTGTTTGATTCGGGGGCTACACATTCTTTTGTGTCTAAGAGTCATGCTTTGTCTATGAGTTTGGGAAAGTTTGAGGTTGTAAAAGATGATGTATTCATACCGTCAGGGGAGTCTGTGTCGTGTCTCAAGTTTTACAAGGGAGTGTCTATGGTGGTTGGAGGGGTAGACTTACCGGTGGACCTGTTAGAATTCCCTATGGATGGGTTTGAGGTGATTGTTGGGATGGATTGGCTGGGTAAGTATGATGCCAAGATAGATTGTCGGCAAAAGAGAGTGTCCTTAAAGGGTCCTAAGGGTGTCAGAGTGTCCTATCGGGGGTTTGTGGTAAAACCTAAGTATAAGTTCATAGCTGTGATGACTCTAAAGTCATGTATGAGGAAGAAGTGCCCCTTGATTCTTTGCCATGTGAGAGATCATCGAGTAGAGTCGCAGACAGCCGCTGAGATACCTGTAGTGGGGGATTTTGATGATGTTTTTCCTGAGGAAATACCGAGTTTGCTTCCCAAGAGGGATGTTGATTTCAGCGTGGAGCTTAAACCGGGAACATGTCCGATATCCAAAGCACCTTATCGTATGGCACCTAAAGAGTTAGCAGAGTTGAAAAAGCAGATACATGAGTTGCTAAGCAAGGGTTATATCAGGCCTAGTGTGTCACCGTGGGGAGCCCTGGTTCTTTTTATAAAGAAGAAAGATGGGAGTATGAGACTGTGCATTGACTACAGAGAGCACAACCGTGTCACGGTGAAGAATAAGTACCCTTTGCCCAGGATCGATGACTTGTTTGATCAGTTAAGTGGAGCAGGTGTATTCTCCAAGATTTACCTGAGGTCAGGTTATCACCAGCTGAGGATAGCAGATGAGGATATTCCTAAGATAGCGTTCCGATCTCGATATGGTTATTATGAGTACGTGGTGATGCCTTTTGGGTTGACCAATGCACCAGCAGCTTTCATGGACTTGATGAATCGGATCTTTACACCGTTCTTAGACAGGTTCGTGGTTGTGTTCATCGATGACATCTTAGTCTATTCTAAGACTAAGGAAGAACATGAGGAGCACTTGAGGATAGTCTTGCAGACTCTAAGAGAGAATCAGCTTTACGCCAAGCTATCTAAGTGCGAGTTCTGGTTAGAGGAGGTGGCTTTTCTGGGGCATGTGATATCTAAGAAGGGGGTATCTGTGGATCCTAGTAAGATTGAGGCCGTAACCAAGTGGGAATCACCGAAGAATGTTGCTGAGATTCAGAGTTTCTTGGGCCTTTCTGGCTACTATAGGTGATTTGTAAAAGATTTCTCTACCATAGCACGGCCTAAGACATCTCTGATGAGGAAAGAGACCAGATTTGTTTGGGATGAGAGTTGTGAGACGGCGTTTCAGACCTTAAAAGAACGTTTGACCACATCTCCTATCCTAGCTTTGCCAGAGGGATGTGAGAACTTTGAGGTGTATACCGATGCTTCAAAGAATGGTCTTGGTTGTGTTTTGATGTAGGCAGGGAAAGTCATAGCTTATGCTTCGAGACAGCTGAAGCCATATGAGGAGAACTACCCTACTCATGATCTGGAGCTGGGTGTAGTTGTTTTCGCTCTTAAGATTTGGAGGCACTACCTTTATGGAGCAACTTTCAAGGTGTTTTCTGATCATAAGAGCCTAAAATATATCTACACTCAGAAGGAGCTTAACATGCGACAGAGACGGTGGATGGAGCTGATCGGGGATTACGATATGGAGATCATCTATCACGAGGGTACGGCTAATGTTGTTGCAGATGCTTTGAGTAGGAAGAGTGTTCATTCGCTATGCACGGCCATGTCCTTGCTGAAGCTAAGAGATGAGATGTCTAAGATGGGAATCTTTATGTTAAGGAAGGGAGATGCCATCGGAGATTTAACAATCGAACCAGAGTTATATGAGAATATCAAGAGTAAACAGGAGTTCGACCCTAAGATTCAAGAGTGGAAGTCAAGAGTTGAGAGTGGGACAGTTTCCAGGTTTTTTATCCATACAGATGGGAGTGTCTGTTTTGATGGGAGATGGTGCGTTCTGAGGATGCGGAGTTGAGGAGGGTGATCCTGACGGAGGCTCACTGCACTCCTTATTCAGTTCATCCGGGTGGCGACAAGCTTTACAAAGACCTTAAGAAGACTTTCGGGTGGCCAAACATGAAGAAAGATGTAGCTGAGTTTGTGTCCAGGTGTTTGACCTGTCGGAGAGTTAAAGGTGAACAAAGGAGACCGCAAGGTAAGATACAATCTTTGGAAGTACCTGAGTGGAAGTGGGAGTCAATCTCCATGGACTTCATTGTGGGATTACCTAGGTCACAGCAAGGTAACAACATGATCTGGGTGATTGTTGATCGGTTAACTAAGTCAGCTCACTTCGTTCCAATGAAAGATACTTGGTCTAAGATACAGCTGGCATTGGGTTACAGGAGAGATGTGGTTCGGTTACATGGTATACCCAAGGATATCGTTTCTGATCGTGATGCGAGGTTCATATCCAAGTTTTGGCAAGAACTACAGGAGTTGATGGGTACAACCTTGAAGATGAGTACAGCTTTTCACCCGGCAACTGATGGTTAGACTAAGCGAACCATCAAAACCTTAGAGGACATGTTGAGGGCATGTGTCATGGAGTTTGGGGGCAGCTGGGAGGACCGACTTGATCTGATTGAGTTTTCATACAACAACAATTATCATACGAGTATCGGGATGGCGCCTTTTGAGGCCTTGTATGGCCGGAAGTGCCGAAGTCCAGTTTGCTGGGATGACAGTTCTGAAACAGTATTTTTAGGGCCACAGCTGGTACAAGATATGGTTGAGCAAGTTCAGTTGATTCGGCAAAAGATGAGAGCAGCTCAAGATCGTCAAAAGAGCTATGCCGATTTACACCGCAGGGACATTGAGTTCGCAGTAGGTGACAAGGTTCTTTTGAAAGTGTCACCTATGCGAGGTGTGATGAGGTTTGGGAAGAGAGGTAAGCTAAGTCAGAAGTTTATAGGTCCTTATGAGATTTTGGACCGTATAGGCGAAGTAGCCTACAGATTGGCTTTACCACCAGCTTTGGATAGAGTCCACAACATTTTCCATGTTTCTCAGCTTCGGAAGTATGTGAGTGATCCGTCGCATATACTTGAGATGGAGAACATTGAGCTTGATGAATCCTTGTCCTACGCCGAGGTACCTCAAGAGATTCTTGACCGCAAAGTCCGTAAGACAAGAACTGGTGAGACGGTATTACTCAAGGTACTTTGGTCCAATCACAATGTGGAAGAGGCCACATGGGAACCCGAGGAAGCCATGCGAGAACGTTTTTCTAACCTTTTTGATCAGGTATGTTTGGTTACGGGGACGTAACCGTTGTCTTTTTAGGGGGGTAGGAGATGGTCGCGGTTGTGTTTTGTTTTACTTTGAGTCGGGTTGGTGGTGTTTTGGGTAGTTCCTTTGGGTAGACAAATGTTTGTGTGGAAAGTCTTTTTGTCTTTTGTGTTTGTGGTGTGCCGTGTTAGTTGGGGTGTGAACTTCGGGACGAAGTTCTTTTTAAGGAGGGAAGACTGTAATACTACAAATTTTATTAAGTTGCATACTCGACCGAGTAGAGCCTACTCAGCCGAGTAGTGTTAATTTTAGGGTCTGTTTTGGTTCTGCCGATGAATACTCGGCCGAGTATGGGAATACTCGACCGAGTAGAGGATACTCGGCCGAGTATAGCTTTACTCGACCGAGTATCCGGTCTGACGAGTGTTGTTTTAGCGGTTTGATGCGGGAGTGTTTAGGGTTATTTTTATATTCACCGTCAGTTTCTAAAACGTCATTTTAACCCTAATCATTTGACGATTACCTTAATCACTCTCTAATCACTCCCTAATCATCCTCTAATCTCGTGTGTGTGCAATCGTTGTGACCCTTACGTGCAATCTCGCTTTCTACTGTTGGTAAGTTCATTTCCCTATGTCATTTATGTTTTATTGGGACTACTGTATGTTTGGAATTAGGGAATAAAGGGGGGGTTGTTCATTATGTAATTGTGTTATGTGATTATTTTATAAGAGAAGACTTCGTAGAGGAGCCTTTCTGATTGTCTGATCTACATTCTACCGTTGATTGCTAAGGTAGGGTATTCTATTCAGTTTTACTGTTAATTGTTATGGCATGATTGTTTCGTGATTTTTGATAACTGCTGATCATCGGAGTATGGGCGTTGTTGTGACGGTGTTGGTGAGGAGAGGTTGTGGCAGCTATGATGCTGTGTGTTGTGATTGTGGTGGAGTCACTTGCGGGAGTGGCTTCACACCCTAGTTCGCCCTCCGTGGAACCCGCCACGGGAGGGGATGTGCACATTAAGGGACAGGGATTTGTTTTAGTCGCTCGTTGATGAACTGGACTTGGTGGGATCGGCTGCGGTCACCCACTGGCGGCGTGGATTACCTATTGCGATGGGTAATCTGGCAGGGCTACACACTTCGGTGTGTAGTCGGTTACTATGTGAGATCGGTAGACCGGGGAGTGTGGATGATCAGGTGGTTACAGTGTTGTTTGCCTTACATTGATTGAGTAATACTGACCCCGTATTGTTGTTTGCAAAACCTGCGGTGATCCATTCGGGGATGGTGAGCAGACTTTGACAGGTATTGCGATGGGTGAGCTTGGGACAGTCATGGGGGAATTGTCATCATCAGTCGTAGCACCACTGTTCGAGTCGTAGTTATGATTTCTAGTTGTTAGACATTTATTGATATTTCGTTGGACCTGTTTGAGATTTGGTTTTGATGTAAACATTATTTTATTGGTACTTTAATAAATGTGCTTAGTTCAGACGCTTTTGATATTTACTAACCTCGGGTAACCGAGATGGTAACTCACTTTCATGGTAGGGTGGTCCTGGTAAGGCACCTTGGTATGAGGGGGTGTTATAGACATGGTTAGTGCGCTTCATGCTCTTGTGGTTAGTGGTCATGAAATGAGGAGGGTGAAGGAGAGAATGGATGGGTATTATGGGATGAAGGTGGATAGTGTTGGGAGATCGTGTGGGTTAGCTTTTTTTGTGGAAAAAGGTGGTTGATTGTGGGTTAGCTTTCAACATATGGACTTCATTGTACGTGGAGAGGGGGGAGAGTGGAGAGTTACGGATTTTTATGGTTGGCCGGCTGTTTCTGATCGTCATTTGTCGTGAGATTTGTCGAGGCTTCTTAGCAGGCAAGCTTCGTTGCCTTGGGTTTGTATTGGCGATTTTAACGAAATTCATTTTTCCACTGAGATGAAAGGCGGTAGCAGGCCCCAATGGCAGGTGAATAATTTTAGTGCTGCTGTCGACGAGTGTGAACTTCGAGATGTCCCGTGGGAGGGCTATAATTTCTCTTATGATAATGGCCAAACTGGGGATGCAAATAGGCACAGTATGATTGATCGAGGTTTGTGTACGGCCCCTTGGTTGGATTTATTTCCTTATGCTAAGCTTTTATACCTTGATAGAGAATGGTCCGATCATACTCCGCTGAAACTTATGCTAAGTGCTAAAGAGATAGGGGAGCCAAAGAAGCGCCAGTTCAGGTTTAAACGGATTTGGGTCGGGGAAGAAGGGTGTGGAGAGGCGGTGGGGTGAGGGATGGCGCGCGGCAGAGGGAATTTAGTGACGGTTTTAGAGGAGTGTTCGCGGTAATTGAGAGCTTGGAAGAATACGAGTATTAGCAAAATCAGCCGGGATATGTAACAGAAAAGGAAACAGTTAGCGAGACTAAATGAAGGGGATATGACAGAGGGAAATATTAGTAGATGAAGAAAGTTGGTTGCGAAAACTTTTGATCTGACACGACAGGAGGAACAATATTGAAGACAGAGGTCGAGGGCTTTATGGTTGAACGATGGTGATCGTAATACAAAAATTTTTCCGCACAGGTGCTGGTGAAAGAAGAAGGAAAAATTTTATTGCTAAACTTGTTGATGATGATGGGGTTACGCGAATGGGGGAGGAGGCCGTGTCTATTGTGGCAAATGATTGTTTTCAGCTTCTCTTTACTACATCTAATCCATCCTTATTTGATGATGTTATGGAGGGCTTAGGAAGAAGGGTCACGGAGCCTATGAATGCGATCTTACGGCAGGAGTACTGTGAAGAAGAAATTGTTGACGCTTTGAATCAAATGCATCCGCTAAAGGCACCAGGGGCCGATGGCATGAATGGTTTATTTTATCAAACTTATTGGAGCACCGTGGGTTTGAAGGTGGTGCGTAATGTTCTTGATATTCTTCGGGGTGAGCAATCCCCAAGGGAGCTAAATAAAACAAATATTGTCTTAATTTTTAAGAAGAAAGCTTCGGATAGAGTTCGTGATTTTCGGCCAATTAGCCTGTGTAATGTAGCGTATAACCTGATATCAAAAGTTCTTGCCAATCGCCTGAAGCAGTTACTTCATGATATTGTTTCGGAAAATCAAGGAGCTTTTACACGAGGGAGGATAATATCTGATAATGTGTAGATTGCCTTTGAAATTTTCTATCTTATGAAGCATTCAAGACTATCAGACGGTTTGATGGCTATTAAAATGGATATGGCAAAGTTTACAACAGAGTTGAATGAAGTTTTTTGGAGAGGGTTCTTGATACTATGGGTTTTTATAGGAGATGGACTGATAGGGTGCGTGATGGCTTCTGTTTCTACTGTTGCATTTTCATTGCTTATTAATGGGAATCCAACACGAGAGTTTAGGCCGTCTCGGGGATTACGCCAAGGTGATACACTGTCTCCTTATCTTTATATTATTTGCGCCGAAGTTTTATCTAATTTGATGAGATGGGCGGTCGAACTGAGCTCTCTTTATGGTATCCGAATCTCGGCTGGAGCACCACCTATCTCACATTTGCTCTTTGCTGACGATAGCATTTTCTTTGACAAAGCTACTGTAATACCACTCAAATTATATGGTGTCAATATTTTCAAAAGTTGAACTTCGGGACGAAGTTTCTTTTAAGAGGGGAAGATTGTAATACACCATATATTTAATTCATTTTATGTTAAGTCTGATTCTTTTAATATAAAATAATGTGAAATATAAAGATTAATTTTAAATTTAAAACAAAGACAAATTATTTAATTCTTGGTTTTTGAGGTGGACCGTATTACTTGTTGTATGGAGTCTATATTTAATTATTTTATTACTTGTTCCTTAACTTACAAAACCCTATGTATATATAACCTAATATATTGGGTGCTTTTTCTTTTGTTTGCTCTCAATTCCCAAATACTTTTCCGTCAACCTAAATCCCTTGTTCATCATACTTTGTCTTTTTCCAATAAGTTTATAAAAAAAAAAAAAAAAAAAAAAAAAAAAAAAAAACTTCCAAGCAGACAACTTATATTACCTTGATCCAGGAGCGTCATCCAAATTGATCAATTATGCCTCCCTTTGGTTCCTTGACTTCAACTTGCGTCTTGGTTAATATCATAAGCATGGTTTTGAATAATTCCGACTTGTTTTTAATAAAGGTAACACGATTCTACCGATCCTATTATTATTATTATTGTTCAGAGTTGTATGTATGTGTGCTGATTGATTTGTCCGGATTTATAAAGTTGAGATTTCTTTATGTGATATATTGCTTAAGTTATTATACATACTATTAGTCGTACATATGTCTTCTTATTGTGTTTATTTTGGTGAGATGGGTTTGACATAATTATTTAAGAGGTTGGTTGTAATTCGTGTGTAATAATACGAGGATTATGGGCGAATGAAAAAGGTATGTTATTTATCATGATTACCATGCTTCCGTTCGATATTAGGTGAGCAATCCTTAGTGGTGAATTGATTAATGTTGGATTTGGAGGTATTAGGTTGCAATTAGCAGATATTGGATCGAATGATTATCGGTTCATGTGAAAAAAAAGTTTGACACTCAAGATAAGTTTTTATAATAATTGGCTTCTGGATTTTTTGTTTGTATTATATTTAATTCGTCTTTCCTTTGATCTTGGCTAGTGGGTGAGTAGCTTAGAGTCTTGTACTCTTAGTGTTGAGCACGGTTCTGTGAACCTTTGACAATATCGATATTGAAATTGAGATGGAAATTGATTACTGGTATTGAGTTATGAGTTGTGGGGCCTTTGAGCCGAGTTATTTTTACGGTCCAGTGCGACCATGGTTATTGAGTTATTTGAGTTTGAAATCGATATTGAGATGGAAGTATTATTTCGCGGTCTTATCCGCCAGTTCACTCACCCCTTGTCCTTGGCTTAGGTTCGACGATAAGAATACGATACTTGGTTACTATGGATTTTATATTATAGTATGAGACGGAATAATGGGTGAGACGGAGTAATGAGATGAAACTTGGTTAATTATTTTGACGAGAGAGTGTATTATATTATGGAGTAGGTTTGAGTATGGGATGAGTTACCGGGAGTGTTTTTATTATTCTCTGTGTTTATTTTTATTTTTACATGTCTATGTTTCCACGCCATGACCAAAAACTATTCTGCTTCTATTGAGGTATTATCTGTTACTCAGCTTTCCGGCTGACGTGTTTTCTCCCTTCGGGGCTACTCGTCATGGGGGTAGTTCCTTTCCGTGTCTGGTTTTATTTCAAGTGACTGCCGCTGCAGTTCATAAAGGATTTTATTTCAAGTGAAGATTTTAATTAAAGACTTTGTAAAAGTTTTGTTCCGTTTTGTTCCATTTTCTTTTATTTTTAAAAGGGATTTGTAATAAGTGACTTTGTATATTAATTATAATATCCTTGTATTTCGGCCATTTTTGTATGTAAAAGTTAGTTTTAATTTAGCCGAAAATCAAGGGTGTTACAGCTACGATGAAGGAAGCAGATGTTATTAAAAATATTTTGTGACGATATGAATGCGCTTCAGGTCAGTTAGTTAACTTGGAGAAGACCACTATATCGTTTAGTAAGGGGATTCCATTGGAGCGCAGGGACAATTTGGCGCGTCGTTTCGGTATTGTTGTGGTAGAGGAGCAAGCTCGCTATTTGGGACTGCCTATTGTGATAGGTCGGTCTAAGAAGGTGCTGACGGACATTATTTGCGATAAGCTCAGCAAAAGGATTGATGGTTGGCGCGTGAAAATCTTATCTAGGGCTGGTAAGAAGGTTGTTTTAAAGGCTGTAACCAATTCACTCCATACCTATGTTATGAGTATTTTCAAAATTCCCGTAAGATTTTGTGATTAGCTTGATTCGCTTATTTCGCGTTTTTGGTGGGGCCACGAGGAAGGTAAACGCGGCATTCACCCAGTTTCTAGGCGGAAGTTGTTGTAATACTCCGTATTTATGGTCTTGGGGGTACTCTATCGAGTAGCCCTTACTCTGTCGAGTAAGGGTATGTTGCAGAATAAAATAGTTTCTGACCTGTTGGGCACTCGATCGAGTAGCTGGGGCACTCGATCGAGTAGGGGGGTACTCGATCGAGTACCTTGGATACTCGATCGAGTGTCCGGTTTTACGGGGGAGTTTTCTCGGGTTTTGTTAATTACGCGATTAAGGTATTTAAACCAATTCGTCTTCGTTCTAAATCACTTTTTACAAAACCTAAAACCTGTTTAAGAGAGAAAGCAACTAGTCTTCTTCCTAATCGCGTTCTTGACAATTCCCGGAGTTCAGACGGTCGGTTCGTATCGTAGTTCGTGTCGTTGGATTCCTTGCGTCGAGGGTAAGCTTTTAATATAATTTCTATAATGTTTTGTTAAGATTAGTGAAACCCTAATTTAGGAATTGGGGGTTTTTATGAATAGTAATTGAATAGTAGTATCTATGTGTTGTATGGTAGGAGGAGAGTTCATAGAAGAGGCGTTTTGAGACAAACCAGTAGATACCGTCTGCGTGTTGTGCTTTCCGGTAGGATTTCCTACTCGCATTAGTCCCATAATGGGATATTGGTGATGTCTTTGTAGTTAGTTGTGTGATATGATGATTGTGTTTGTAATTATGCTTGTGGTTGTGTTGTTGATGGTTCTCGAGATGCGTTCTCGGCTGAGTGGGGTCACTTGCGGGAGTGATCTCACGCCCTAGTTTCGCCCTTCGTGGAACCCGCCACGGAAGGGGATGTGCACATTAATGGACGGGGTTATCGCTCGTACGATGAGCGGGGCTTAGGTGGAACACTGCGGTCCCCCATCGGCGGTAGGTCCAAAGGGACGGTCGATATTGAGGTGATGGGAGTTGGTGGTGTGTGTGTGTGTGTGTGTGACGATTCAAATTGTCTGTGTATCTTATCGTTGATATATGTATTGAATTGTGTGATTAGTCTTGACCCGTTTAAATGTTTTAAAAACGTGGTGATCCATTCGGGGTGGTGAGCGATTATTGGGCGGTGTGATATGACGCGTATGGGATAGCCGGGATGAGTCATCACGTGGCGCTTAGAAGTCTTCCGCCGTGTCGACGAAGTCTAGTAGCTTTGATAGTTTTAGCAGTAGACCGTATGAGAACCTTGTAATTCCTTTTATTAGTTTTGGTTTGATCATGTAATCACTTAATCTATAATTACTTTAAAAGTACGTTTCTTTATTGTCTTATGATATTCAGTACCTCGGGCAACCGAGATGGTAGTATCCTTATACCCGAGTGGTCCTGGTAAGGCACTTGGAGTATGGGGGTGTTACAAATGGTATCGAGCGACGATTTTGGAACTCAGAACAAATGAACATAATGAACGTAAGGAGTCTAATAAAATGAACCTGGTGTATGTGTAATGGGAGCCCCAGCTGATGCTAGGTTTTGGGTGAGTAGGCGCCCTCATTTCAAAATCTTGGCCCCATGACACTTAAGCCAGTCACATGGTATGGGAACGTGGAGTCCGTGTGTATATGTGCGACGTATATGTTAATTGTGTTGTATATGGTTTGTTGAAAGCATGTTGCATGATAGTTGGTTGACATGTTGGTTGGAATCGTTGGAAAGGTATATGAGAATGATGAATGATATGGTAGAAAAAGAAAGTAGTTCGTATATGATGATGTATGATGAAGTGGATTTGTAATGTTGTTGTGTTAGCAACATGGAAATAGGATTTGTAGTGTATGGGTGTGGTTTGTGTTATGAAAAGTTATGAAAATTTAAAACATGCGGGTAATACATGATTGAAAGTTGAATGTTATATGAGCATGATAGATGGTAATGTTTGGCTTTTGGTGAGTAGTAACATGAAGAATAGAGGTTCAATGATATGTGTTTTGTATAACGAATTGGATGAAAAGCATGATGGTTGTTTATAACGTGGCACTTGATAACACGAAGTAGATTATTTTGTTAATTGTATAAGAAGTCACGCAGATTTGAGTGCGTAGTTGTAATCATAATGTTGAAATAATAATGAATGCATAGTACGTTAGGGTATGTGAGATAACATTCGGGTAGTATTCACGAGTCTGCATGACTCGATCGAGTGGGTTTGATTCGATCGAGTGGGTACTTGTCGTTATTTTGACCAGAATCGTGTTTTTGGGCACTCGATCGAGTACCTCGGGCACTCGATCGAGTATGTGGTCACTCGATCGAGTAGCCGGGCTACTCGGTCGAGTAAGTCAGAGATCAGAAGGTCTGTTTGGGTTCTGGAGTCGGGGCACTCGATCGAGTAGCCTCAACTCGATCGAGTAGGTTCTGGTACTCGATCGAGTGGGGTCTGTGCAGGTCATATGCGTATTTCGGGTCATATGTTTGTCTTTTGACATTCGTTGCATATTATGTTTAATTCAAAGGTGGTGTATTACTTCTTTATGCCTTGTTTTACGTATGTGTTGGTCCTGAAGCGTAAGTCACCCAATCTTATGATGTAAAGAGTGGCACTATGATGAGTATGAGTTCGGTGGGGAGGACATGAGTTATATGTGATTAAGATAGATGGTGGAAAAAGAAAAGGAAGATTGGTATAGTTTATTGAGGCATGGCGTACGTTTTGCGAGACGGGATGAGTGATATGATTGTGTGTTGAGTAATGTAAAAATAAGTGAATATAGGCAAGGGATGATGTGAGTATAATGAACGTGAGAATGAAAAGATTGAAAGTAAGAATGTGGAAAGTGGCAGCTTGAGATGTGTAAAGAGTTATGGAAGGAAATGGTTAGGAGTCGTGTGGGTTATGGATTTATGTAGTGAAAGTTCGTTTAAAGGGGTTGAGAAGAGTAATATATAGTGAACTTTGTGGAGACATGTCGCGAGGTGTATTTATAGACAGTGAGTGAGTTTGGGAGGTTTATTAAAAGATGAAGCTACTGTGTGATTTCCTTGGGTAATTAACGGTATTAAATGAATTCTGATTTCTAGAGATGTAAAAAGGGGGATGCAATTGTTTGAACATTAAACGTTGGTTCTATGGATAGATTAGTGGCAAGTATGAGTGATAGCATAATAAGAGAAGATCCATGGTAAGAAAGAGTGAGATGATGTCGGTAGAAAATAATGGAGTTGATTTTTGGAGCAACGAAGGGGTAACCAGATTTCTAAAGAGTTAGTTAGAAGGAATAAGGAGTTGAACTATTAATTGGTATTATTGAGTGTAAAGAGAAAAGAAGGATAAGAGTAAGCTGAGGAAAATGTTCACCGAAGCTATGTGATATAAAGATAAGGAATCATCGAAATGTGTGATGGTATCACGAGGATGTTAGCTAAAGGTTATATAGGAGTTTCAGGGCAACATGATTGGTACTGAGTTTCGAGGAATTAAGGGAGTAAGAAGTTGGTGGAGTATTGGCACGATACGAGATATTTGGTGGAGAGTTGGATGATAATACAAATAAGATAGCATTGGGAATAATGTTGAGGTAATTTTGTGGATGGGTTTGATGTTCGTTATTTGCAATGTTAACCAAAAATAGGAGAAAAACCATGTTATTTTGATATGAGCGTAAGAGATTTGATATACGAGCAGCGGTGGCATTGTGGTGTTATCACTAATGGCTAAGAGTGATGGAATATTAGAAAGGTAGCAATTCTAAAGAGGTTGATTTGGTAGGGACCTGATTGTTGTGTATGATTGTGAGAGGGTATAAGATGTGGTTAGATGAGGCGGACGCTATTAGTTGAATAGTGAAGGTATGGTTATATTTGGCAGGAAGTGATGGTTGTGCGAATGGGGGAATATGTTATGAGGGGCATATGAGTTAAACTCGGGCGACAGGTAACCTTTATCGAGTGGTAACTTACGTGGTCAGGATTGACTAGTTGGTTGTGATTACGGGTCTATGATATGTGTAAATGTTTGTGTGAGGTTCTGATCTCACAAGAAGTGGTATGGTGTGATAATTATAAAGTTGTTTTATGAATGCTCTGTAATATATATGTTGGACACGGTAATTTTGATCTTGTTTTCAGATGAGACATCGGTAGACATGGTAATGGAAAATGATTCGTGGAACATGTGTTGTAATGAGCTGAAAGCGGCAAGTAGTTCATAATCTTTTGTTGAGACAGTGAGTGTAGGGTGTTGGGGAAATTAGTGTCATGTTAAGTTGTGTATGAATTTTGCGGTAATGAAAGAAAGAACTTGAGGATCTAGTGTGCGTGTACGTAACGAGTGCGGACCGTGAGTTATGCTTCTGGGAGATAAGTGCCTTACGTAGAGAGGTATGTTGTTTGGCAGTAATAATGAAGAGTGGGTATGGTGATTTGCTACGAGTTTATGGTATAGGTTAGGTGCGCTGCCGAATGAGTTGAGGAATGGGAAATGTTTATGTATGGGAGCCTTGGATATAAGAATGGTGAGTGTTTGGTTTATAGACTGTTATCTTTGACATGTGGTGGTACAGAGGGTAATGAGATATAGATATGGTTTGGTATTAGTGAGTTACGAGGACGTAACATTTGTCTTAAGAGGAGTAGAATGCGATAAAACGGATTTTGATGGTTGTACATATGGTAATATATTCGGAAGTTGAGTCTTGATGTAGAATAAAAGATCGATTCGTGTTGTGGGTGATTTTATTAAAGGTCATGACCGTGCTTGTAGTAGCGTGATGTTTAGGAGTGTGAGTAAACTTCGAGGACGAAGTTCCTTTTAAGGGTGGTAGAATGTAACATCCCGTTTGATGTCTATGTGTGTCTTGGTATTGGATTTGATAGTTGATGATATTATGGAGCTAGCAGCATTAGAGGATGGTAGTTGGTTATGTATGGAGTTGGTATCGTGAGAGATATATATGTGGTAGATACGGTAGAGTGAGTCATGTTGTGGAAGTAAACATAGTTGGTGGAGTGGGTGTTAAGAGTTCATGTTCTATGTTCGGTCGAGTTCTTGAGTCCTTAGCTAAGTTGTTGTGTCTTGGTCGAGTCTGTATGGTTGTTCTTTTATGTATGGGTTGAACTTCGGGGACGAAGTTCCTTTTAAGGAGGGAAGACTGTAATACTCCGTATTTATGGTCTTGGGGGTACTCTATCGAGTAGCCCTTACTCTGTCGAGTAAGGGTATGTTGCGAAATAAAATAGTTTCGACTGTTGGGCACTCGATCGAGTAGTCAGCACTCGATCGAGTAGGGGGGTACTCGATCGAGTACCTTTGATACTCGATCGAGTGTCCGGTTTTACGGGAGAGTTTTCTCGGGTTTTGTTAATTACGCGATTAAGGTATTTAAACCAATTCGTCTTCGTTCTAAATCACTTTTTACAAAACCTAAAACCTGTTTAAGAGAGAAAGCAACTAGTCTTCTTCCTAATCGCGTTCTTGACAATTCCTGAGTTCGACGGTCGGTTCGTATCGTAGTTCGTGTCGTTGGATTCCTTGCGTCGAGGGTAAGCTTTTAATATAATTTCTATAATGTTTTGTTAAGATTAGTGAAACCCTAATTTAGGAATTGGGGGTTTTTATGAATAGTAATTGAATAGTAGTATCTATGTGTTGTATGGTAGGAGGAGAGTTCATAGAAGAGGCGTTTTGAGACAATTTGTAGATACCGTCTGCGTGTTGTGCTTTCCGGTAGGATTTCCTACTCGCATTTAGTCCCATAATGGGATATTGGTGATGTCTTTGTAGTTAGTTGTGTGATATGATGATTGTGTTTGTAATTATGCTTGTGGTTGTGTTGTTGATGGTTCTCGAGATGCGTTCTCGGCTGAGTGGGGTCACTTGCGGGAGTGATCTCACGCCCTAGTTTCGCCCTTCGTGGAACCCGCCACGGAAGGGGATGTGCACATTAATGGACGGGGTTATCGCTCGTACGATGAGCGGGGCTTAGGTGGGAACGGCATGTCCCCCATCCCCAGTGGTGGGTCCAAAGGGACGATCGAGATTGAGGTGATGGGAGTTGGTGGTGTGTGTGTGTGTGTGTGATTCGGTTCACAAATTGTCTGTGTATCTTATCGTTGATATATGTATTGAATTGTGTGATTAGTACTGACCCGTTTAAATGTTTTAAAAACTGTGGTGATCCATTCGGGGTGGTGAGCGATTATTGAGCAGGTGTGATATGACGCGTATGGGATAGCTGGGATGAGTCATCACGTGGCAGTTAGAAGTCTTCCGCTGTGTCAGACGAAGTCTAGTAGCTTTGATAGTTTTAGCTGTAGACCGTATGAGAACCTTGTAATTCCTTTTATTAGTTTTGGTTTGATCATGTAATCACTTAATCTATAATTACTTTAAAAGTACGTTTCTTTATTGTCTTATGATATTCAGTACCTCGGGCAACCGAGATGGTAGTATCCTTATACCCGAGTGGTCCTGGTAAGGCACTTAGAGTATGGGGGTGTTACAGTTGTGTCAACCGAAAGGCATGGGTGGGATGGGTTTCCGCGACTTTTACATTTTAATCTGGCTCTCCTTGGAAACAGGTGTGGAGGTTATTAACGAAACCCGAGAGCCTTTGGGCGCGTGTTATGCGTGCTAAATATTTTCCTACTAGTGATTTTATGGCTGCTACCTTGGGCTATAACCCGAGTTATACATGGAGGGGCATTATTGAGGCTAGAAGTGCTATTAATGGCGCCTTGAGATGGAGAATCGGTGATGGCTTTTCGACACGGGTTTGGCAAGATGCATGGCTCCCAGGCACTCAAACGGGCCGTATTATTTCGTCACAGGTGCAGGGATATGAAGAGTAGAGGGTGGCGGGTCTGTTGGAGGGCGGGGGAGGGAGTTTGAATGAGGGTATTCTTAATACTCTATTCCTACCTTTTGAGCATGAGAGGATACGAAATATTCGAATTAGCTCAAATATGACCAGTGATGCGTGGTCGTGAAGTGCGGAGAAAGATGGTGTGTTCACAGTTAAGTCTACGTATCGACTCTTGGCTGCTGGCGGGGAGGTGTTGGAATTGGGCGGGGCATCAGATTGAGGTAGGGAGAGATGGTTGTGGAATAGGCTCTAGAACGTTCCAGTTTGGCCCCATGTGAAACTCTTCTTCTGGAAGCTGTGCAGTGAAGCTTTAGCGACAAGAGCGAACATTGTTGCTCGAGTACGAGGTGAGAATTGTTTTTGTTCTTTATGTAATTCGTTTTTTTAGTCGAGTCTTCATCTGTTTAAACATTGTTGGGTTGCACACCGAGTTTAGGAGGGGCTTGGGTTGGATGCTGTTGATGCCGAGGGTGGTGGCGGGGGTGAGGGGCTGGTTTTAGGCGTGTTGAAGAGACCTTGGAGTGCGTGAGTATAATGTGTTTATGGTGGGTTGTTGGGCATTGTGGGAACACCGGAACAAGGTCATCTTCGATGCTAGGTGTGTGGATCCCGAATGTGTTATTCGTTGCGCTAAGGATGTTGTGGATGAGATGGAGGGAGGGGGCTACATGCGTGATAGGGAGAGGGGGAGTGGCGGTAGGTGCGGAGATGGGCGGTGTGAAGGAATGAGTTTCTCCTCCGGTGGATTATGTGAAGATGAATGTAGATGTTGGGGTTAAGGAAGGCGAGGGTGTGGGTTTGGGGATGGTCTGTCGCGATGCAAGGGGGAAGGTGTTGTGGGGTGTTTCGATCGTGCAGAAGCAGAGCTGGGGATCCCAAGTTGCTGGGGCAGTAGCTGTGCTGGAAGGTGTCAAAGAAGCGTTACGTTGTGGATATACTAGACTTGTTGCGGAGAGTGACTGTTCGTTTGTCATTGAGCCTCTCTAGGAGGAGCATTTTTTCGCTTGTTGTTGATGATATTTTAGTTTTATATAGTTCTTTTATTTCTGTTATCTGGTCGTATACTAGTCAAGCGAACAATTGTGTGGCTCATGAGTTAGCACATCCTTTTCGTATTATTTCCGGTAGATTTTTTGGATTGGAGAGTTTTCCTCCAATTGTGAACAATGCTGTAAGTCTTGATTTATCATTAATGTAGTAGAACCTTCAGGTATTCTCTTCAAAAAAAAAAAAAAAAAAAAAAAAAAATATGAGGATACCCAAAATGACTATATTATTGAATTATCTACAAAATGAACTTAGTTTTGACATATTTTCTTCAAGATGAAAAAAGACAATAATGGTGCTGATGGTGAAGGAAGCTGGTGATAATGTTGATGGTGACGGTCCACGAACGAGTTTGCGGAAAGAGATGATATTAATTGGTTTTAGGGGCACATTAGAAGGGATAAAATAATTTGAGATTAAAGTAATCAATACTATATATTAAATCCAGAAACCAAGGGACTCTAATGTAATTAAAGAAAGTTATACAAATTAATTATACTATATATTTTTAAATCACTAGCACCGTGTGATGGACCCGATTAAGGGATCTCAATGCAAATATTATATAGTTTGGGTTAAAATTAAATTATATAGAAGTTTGGTAATTTTCCTAAACATTTGTAAGAGACTAAAATATGGTCAATTTCCTTAAAATAAAATAATTAATTAAGATGGTCAATTTCCTTAAAATAAAATATGGAGTAATTAATTAAGATGGCCAATTTCAAGGAAACTAAAAGAAAGAAGATGATTGGTAATTTTTCTAAATATTAATAGAATACTAGAAGATGGTCAATTTCCTTAAAATAAAATAATTAATTAGTATAAACATGCACACTTATGGTATTAATTATTATCATCATAAAATTATACTCCCTCCTATTCTACATAACCTTCCTTATTTCCTTTTTCATCTATTCACAATATCTTCCCTCTTTCCTTATTTAGTAAAATTTTATACTTATTTTAATCAACTCACCCCACAACAATACCCCACAATACACCTACTTTATCTTATTTTAATCACCTTACCCCACAACAATACTTATTTTAATCACCTCATCCCCACAATACCTTCCCTCTTTCCAATTATCTCACCCCACCACAATACTTTAACTTATTTAATTCCAACACCCTTAATTTTCGTGCCACCCATGAATAGGGAGGATTATCGGGAATAGGAGGGAGTATATTAAATTTAAAATCTATTCAATTTTATTAAACTTTATAGTTTATTAGATGTATAGATATGTTAATTATTTAACATACAAAAATATAATATAAGTAGGTTATATGATAGTAATCACTTATTTGAATAGTAAAAGTAACAATATTAATGTAATTAAAGAAAGTTATACAAATTAATTATACTATATAGTTTTAAATCACTAGCACCGTGTTATGGACCTGATTAAGGGATATCTATGCAAATATTATATAGTTTGGGTTAAAATTAAATTATATAGAAGTTTGGTAATTTTCCTAAACATTTGTAAGAGACTAAAGTATGGTCAATTTCCTTAAAATAAAATAATTAATTAAGATGGTCAATTTCCTTAAAATAAAATATGGAGTAATTAATTAAGATGGTCAATTTCAAGGAAACTAAAAGAAAGAAGATGCTTGGTAATTTTTCTAAATATTAATAGAATACTAGAAGATGGTCAATTTCCTTAAAATAAAATAATTAATTAGTATAAACATGCACACTTATGGTATTAATTATTATCATCATAAAATTATATATTAAATTTAAAATCTATTCAATTTTATTAAACTTTATAGTTTATTATATGTATAGATATGTTAATTATTTAACATACAAAAATATAATATAAGTGGGTTATATGATAGTAATCACTCATTTGAATAGTAAAAGTAACAATATTATCAACGAGATTAGTGAAAGTGGTAGAAACAACAACGGGAGTAGTGAAATAATCAATATTAATGCGACAATGGTGAAAGTAACAATAATTACGGCGGGAGTAGTGAAATTAACAATATTAATACGACAGTAGTGATAGTAACAATAACTACGGCGGGAGTAGTGAAAGTAACAATGATTACAGGCAAGTAGTGAAATGTTATTACTATTGTTTCATTAATAAGGGTAAATATTAATAGCGGGAGTAGTGAATTTGTCTCAAAATTTATTTCATCGTAATTGTAGGATATGTCATAGAAAAATATATTAATGATAAATTTATGGGTTATGCAACGTAATTTTATTTAATGAAAAAAAATTAATGGTAAGTAGAGGTAGCCCGGGCGAAGCCGGGCACCAATACTAGTTTGTGTTATAATTTGAGATCTGGGCTATGATTAGGGGAAGCTATGATTTGGAGGAAGGAAGTAATCCATTGTGTATCTTCTTCCTTTTTAAAGGTTTTTGTTTGTGTTTTAGAGAAATTGAAAAGAGATTTGGGTTTTCTTGGTTTTTAGGGGAAAATGGTAGGAGATTTGGGATTAATGATATAACTAGTGTGTAGATCCCGCGCAAATGCGCAGTAAATATAGGTCTTTTCATTTTTAGTGTATTAGTTATAAATTTTAGATTTATATCTCGCAAATTTTTATAAAAGATAACTAATATTAAAATTAATCAAGAGAATTGAATAATTCCATGAATTGTGTTCTTTATGAAAATATTGTAACTACATCAATTTTTTTTTAAAAATCTTTTTTCGTCACGAAGTTAATAATAGGAGATACAATTTTTATGTATAGATTATTTTAAATGAAAAATTAGTTAAGTAAATGAAAATCTAATTTGTTTCTATATATAAATTTGAGCACTTTGGAGGGAAAACTTTAGAGACGTCGTATTCTCTTAGTATATAGGAGGATTTATACTTTTAAAATTTGCACCTCATTAATATTTATCAGTTAACTCCATTGTATTTTAATATGAAATAAAAAAATTGAAATGGGAAACTAATAAAAAAATTTATTTAAGTTGTGAATTTTTTTAGTGAATGTTTTTTTGTCACAAATCTAATAGTAAGCATGTGTCAAGTTATTCTCTACAATAATAATTATTGCATTACTGAAAAATTTAGCAACTTATACTTTATAATTTAATATCAATTTTATTTTATTTTAATGAAAAAATCATAATTATGAATTTATTTAAAAAAATTAGAGTTTATTTATAAGAATATATTCATTGAAAATAAATAATGTAATGAAAGAAAATTTTATTTATTACCTTATTTAGCTAGATGTTTTTTAGAGGGAAAATTAAGAGAATTTTTATTCTCTTAGTAGTAGGGGGGATTAAGGAAGGGTTAATTTTGGATGGGCTTTGTCCTTTGGGTTTGTGGAACCACGTTAATTTTGAGCTCTTGCGTATTTTTTTAAATTCAAATTATGACAATAACTCGATTAATAATTCATCTAATATTTTGAACATTGTTGTCAGAATCCCGATTCGATCCTACGATTCTACGATTTTACGATCTAAAAATGCTTGACCGATACTGGATCTTACGATTCTATCATGGTTTTAGAATCTTACGATCCTAATCATCCAAAAATTTCTAGAGGTAGAATCATAATGCGATCCTACGATCTTACGATCCTACAATCCGATTTCATAGTAAAAAAAATTAATATATATTTTTATATAATGACATGTAAAACTCAAATTTCGGATAAGTTGTAGAAACATGTTCATATAATAATATTAAAATCATTAATTATCAATATTTTATGGATAAATATTAATAAGTAAGTATTTTGATCTTCAATGATATGTTTTTACCAAATAAATAACTATAATCGGTGAGTTTGTAGAATCTTACAATTTTAGGATCCGATTCTACCAATTCGATCCTACCCTCTCCATCGATCCAAAGTAGAATCCCGATCCTGACAGCATTGATTTGAGTTAAATTAAAATTGATAAAATTATATTTATAATCTTATCGTAATTGACAAAAAATAGGAGAAAAGGTTTGGTGGGGTAAAAAATGTGGGAAAGTATTAAAAAAGTTGGAAAGTAAAAAAAATAATTGGGTTGATGACCCAGGTCACGATATTTTACAAGGGAGGGTGAAAATGGGTCACGATTAATAAGGTGAGATTAAGAGTAAAAATTGGTGGTGACCTGATTAACACGACCCTTACTTAGGGATGGTCTAATTAACTTTACATATTCTTCCAAGTGATAGATAAATTATACACAAGTAGAATTATACATCTAGTTGTACCATAAGTATTGTACAATCAAGGTATAAAATTCCGAGCTTATATGTATTTTTTTTAGCTAATTCAAAGTTTATGTTTTAATGTGTAAATCAGGGCCGTCTCTGGGATTTCAGGGCCTTGTGCGAAAATTAAAATCGGGGCCCTATATAATACTTCATACATTTTTCGTTATGATTTTATCGATGCTATATAACCTTTAAAAAAAAGTGAATTTCAACATATATTAATCTCAAATTTTAACCAATCATCTTCTTTATGTTACCTTGATTTATATTTGTTTTTTTAAAGTGATTTGAAAGTCGATTTTCCTTTACCGTTATCTGAAAAGATTTATTGATTAGTCTAAGAGCAACCTATGTTCGTTTCTATTAAAAAGACAAAAAAGCGTATAATTATTTTTTCACCGTCCAAATGAACAAAAACTAGCGTTTGTTTTTTCAAACAAGTAATTTATTAGAAAAGTAATTGGTTTTAGTATTTAAAGTGTGCATTGATTGGGTAGGGAAATAAATTTAGAGAGCCCATGAAAAAAATTAGCATAAAAAGTGCAATTAAGGAGTGGATGTAATGAATGAGTAGTCAACAAAAAACATGGCAGCCACAGTACTCGAACTCGGGATGTTGTATTAGACCAAAACTTGATGGCAAAAAAATAACCACTGGACTCAATTAAACTTCTTGACATAATTCTTTGTCAAAACATCCTTATTTGGTATTTTCAGTCAGACGCCCAAGACCAGTTTTAGCCCAAAAATTTTGGGGCCCTGTGCGATTGCACGGCCCGCACACCCTCAAAGACGGGCCTGGTGTAAATGGATGAGTTCAATACTTTCTAATAAAGCTCATATTATTCAACATAAAGTTCGGATACTTTATCACAAAACTCATATTCTACACCGTACAACATATACAGCTGCTTATATGATCTATGAATAGTAAATTACTAGATTTAATGCTCGTGCGATGCACGGGCTATTGGTAGAATCTTATATAATATTTTAAATTATATTAGATAATGTTAAAATACCACGATATATAATTGGTAAAACTTATTTAAGGTGCTTATAAGTAAAGTGATATAGTTTTAGATAAAATTTGGTGGTACTTATAACTATTAAGATAACTAAGGCTCAAACTCTCAATAAAGTAAATGTATACGGTTGCAATAATTCTACCCTATAAATGTTCAATGAGTGATGAGAACTTTATGAGCACTATAACATTAGTCAAAGCTACTTACTCGTATGTAGTTGAGGCTTTTTCTTAGTTAATTATTGAAGGACTTCGGACACCAGAAAAATTCATTGTTGTAAAAAAAAATTAGATTGATGAGTAGCACAAAATATCACTCAAATGCATTTTACCGAAGCTAACTAAGAAGGATTTATTGCTTGCTAAAAAGAGACCAGAATAATCAATATCAAATTATATGAGCATGTAAGGCATGAAAGACTTCTTATCAATATGTATGAGCAATTGTATGGGATAAAATGAAAGTTTCGCTTGTAGTTTTATAGATCATGGGTGTATGGGTTGCATGCTACTTCGTATTACCCAACTCAATAACTCATAAGGCTACGACTAAGCAACCGTGAAAAACATTTGCTTTGAAAATTTATCAAAATGCTACGAATAACAGGATGGAGTATGTGAGACGTCAGGTAGAAGCATGGATTCTTGATTAATGGATCATCGTATAGAGTGATATTTAAAGTGAAACGTAAATAAGGGATCGTATTGTTCTCGAATCTAATAGTAACTATAAAAAAAAATATCATAAGCACGATCAATGAGATGAGCTATCCCATAACAAAAAATAAAGTAAACAACAACATCAGAGCCTTAATCCCAAAATGAAACAAAAAACAAAGTATCCCGCATCAAAGGACGAAATTTTAATCAAATTTATAACTAAAAGCTAGAAGAAATTCATCATCAAATAGAAATAATTTTGAAAGCAACAACTAATTGGCTAACATGATAAATGAGATATACTAAAGCTAAATAAAAGTTAAATCTGAAATTTATACATTGATTGGAACATACTACATGGGATGTTTGTGAAAATGGTCTATATATAGTACTCCATATGATAAGTCTTACGTCCTAGTGAAATTGTGTTTCATATCACATATATATTATAGATATAAATAAGATCAAAATTCTAGCTTTGGTGTTTGATCAACTTATACCATAATGTATCATGCGTTATGAACTTGTGATGTATACCTAACAATAAGGTCAAGTTATATCATTCTATAACTAATTTGACGACTACTATGACTTTCACTGCTTTTTTTTTTATATTGCTAATCTAACCGTTGTATAAACATGCAAATTTTCCTCAATGTCACAATTCTTATTTTATTAATAGATAGGGTATCTTTTAATATTCATACTTACAATTTCAAAGAAGTTGGATTCTCTGTTCGAAAGTAATTTGGAAAACTTGAACTCTCTGTAATCGATCGAAAAAAAATTTCCCTTAATAGATATAGAATAGAGATGATTGAGACGGGGTACTAATTTTGTTGTTACTGCGTTGTCATGCATGCGTATAATGAAATTATGCATGCGGCCCGTATTAGAGAATAACTCTCTCTGCGTATAATTCTCAAATTTAGATAAGTATTACGATTCCAAAGCTAATTAATTCTCTTTGATAAGGCGAATTGAGTACTCAAAAAGCATAGTTTGCATAGACACCACTCCTTCAAGGATCTCATTTACAATGAGATTTTGTGGTTAGATTGTCATATGTCTATCTCAAAATCTAATATGTATGGAGTAATAGATACTATGCCCTTTATTTACAGTGAGCCGGATTCTCATATGGTTAATTTCACATGAACATTTGTCGGACAATCAATACGACTTTACCGATGCTCCCTCGTCTATTGAGATTTGAGTGTCAACTGATGTTTGTTTAGTTCTGCATACTTAGTGATTTTCCAAAAATTTATGATGAGTAACATGCCGTGATACTCTATGTAGTCAGGCACCCAATATGACAAAATACATTAAGCAAAACTGTAATGATAGTAAAAAGAAAATACTTAAATTGAACTTTGGATCGTTAGTCATTATTTATCCCAAGTTAATAAATAAATAAATAAATAAAGCATGATTGAATTTATATTTACCTTTACACGAAATTGTAAATTTGCATGAAAGAACTATTATTGTTGATGGCATTAGCAATCATTCCGCAAGCTAGTAATTTGGCGTTCTTGCTCTTGCCCCTATAAATTTTATGAAAACCAATTATTAGAAGTCTATGTTAAAAAAATTGGACATAATTTACTACATAACTAAGCATAAATAAGCTTAAATAAAAATTGGCATGCAAGCACAATAACAATAAGCAAATAAAAACATATATCAAAAGTGGTCAACATAGATGAAGAATGAAGTATATGTATTAGGGAACTAAATGCATGAAACTTTCCTTTTATATACAAAATAAATCACTAATTCTTTGATAGTTTTATTTTCTAATTAATGTAGATAGTTTTATTTTCTAATTAATGTAGAATTTTATTAGCATTACACTTTCTTTATGGTTGGGATATGACCATAATGCGATAAAATATTATCTCCAATATATAATAATTGATTTTTAGGTAGTTTCAAACAGTTGGACTCTCTGTAATCGCTCGAAAAAAGCTTCCTTTATTAATATAGATAGATCGGAGTAATTATTTTGTCCAACTAGTATCCCACGTTACTAGCCTAGTCATGTTTCATAAAACACACAGGCACCCAGCTACATATAGTAATTTGTTTTTTTTTTTTTTTTTTTTTTTTGTGACAGCAGCTACATATAGTAATAGTGATATGGAAAATGAGATGACAAAACCCGATATTGGATTCGAATTTGAAATTCAGATCGGATATTTAGTTTTGGAATTTCTAAGTTTTGATTAACTAGACCGATTCCGAATACTTAATACTCTGAATATCCGATATTTCGAAAAATATGGATATCCGAATTGTCCGATCAGATTTTAATACAAATTATAGAGTAACAATCCGACGGAGACAATTCAGTACTTGGCTTTTTTCCTTCACCACTAAAGAAAATGATACAGGCACTATTACTACTAGACTTTAGCAGTGCATACGATGTTGCATGGCGAATTAGTACTAACACATACAATACGTAACTCTCCTTGATGTCTCGCATAGCTGCCTAGCTGCATGTTACTTTTTGCAATAAGATCTTATAAAGATCACCTTAGCTTCTTAATTACCATGCATCTCCACTTAATTGCTCTGTACACTAACTCAGAATAATTGTGTTGAGACATTACCCTACTTCGAAAAATAGAATTTTAATTTGGCGTCGAGTAATATTTAATGCTTAGATACAGCCCGAAGGCTATATACGGCAATTGCCTTGATAGTAAGTAACATTTTTAAATGGTCCAAACAAACTCTTTCTCATTTTGAAATACGCACAACTGCACAAGACATGCATGATGCTTTACCCGTGATTAATAATTCAATTCAGGAGCTTTAACGTAGTTGTTCATTGAATAGCTGACTCGATAGGTTGTTGTTAGAATGTTAGTATTAGAAACTTTTTTTCTAGAGTTTATATGGCTAGTAATTAAAGTTAGGAACCTATTAATAGCTTGATTCATTGAACTTGCTTGAACATCTTGCACAATTGCACACTAGCATAGTTGCATAGGTAAGAAAATTATTGCTTCCTCATTCAATTGTAGTAATGATCTTTTAATGGAACAGTTTCAAAATCTTAGACGGTTGCATTGTGTAAAGTGGAGTAGATTTCTTGAGAGACGGTTTCTCAATAAGTTTATTCAGAGGCTATTTTACAGTTTTATGAAAAAGTGGTACTAGAGGTAATAAATAGGCACAAATCATAATTTAAGATAAAATGGGTACATTTATTGTATAAATACTTACGTAATTACTATATCACGGTCAACAACAAAATAATCACAAAATATAGATAAAAGGGTACGGAAAACTGATTTCAGAAAAGTTTATTAAAAGTTTTAGTGTTATGTAAAAGACAACTCATTCTAATAGTACAAAATCTAATAACCTAATCACACACAAGAATGATGCTGAATGTCTTCTAGAAAAAGTAGTCGTAAAATATTTAACGAGTTAGAAAAGTTAAGATCGAGATTTAAGAGTTATCACTACATCATTATATTTATAGGGTAATACGGAGTATATTACTTTTTACAACTTCGATCCAAAAATGAATGAGAAAGTCTTTGTAAAAATGTGGTATATGTTAATCTCCCGTCTATGGTATTTATACTCGTATCATTTAGATTTAAGACGAATATACGCGGATATTAAACCACAAATAGTGATCCAAATTACTCACGAGTTATGCTTACGACTCTACGAGGAATAAAACTAGTAACTTTTGATCTAATAAAGTTATTCCTTCCTTTATTTAAAGTTGAGTCACTACCTCCCTTCCTTCTTCACTTCTCTTCTTCCTCTTACAACTCATTGTCAAAAGTTCATAAATAATGGAAAACAAACAACCAAACAATAGTAACGAAAAACAAGTGATTTCGCAACAAAGCGACCTCACTGATGTACTGATTTTTGAGGAAATACTTACTAGATTGCCCGTTAAATCCATTCTTCGATTTAAGTCGGTTTCGAAACAATGGTATTCTACTCTTTCTTCTTCCAATTTCGCCAATACCCACCTTAAGAAATCCCCCTTTTCACATCCTTCTGCTCCTGTTAACAACTTGATTATCCAGTCTGGTTCCAATTGTTACATTTTCTCTTATGACGATGAGGTTGATCAAATTTCTCATAATTTTGAAGACAATGTGGTTAAACTCAACACCGAGTTTTTGGTTGAGAATGATGATGAACGACTTTTCCTTGCTGAATCCTGCAATGGGTTGATTTGTATAACCACCGCAGGCAGTGGTAAATATTTCATTTTATGGAACCCAGCTACTCGTAAGCTAAACACTTGTGCTCTCCCAAATGAGTATTTAAACTGTTTTGAGAAAGGCGCTAAATATTTCAGAACCACTTTGGGATTTGGGTATGTATCCTCTATCGATGATTACAAATTTGTTGCAATTTTGACGGTACGTCATGGCAACTCAGAAAGTTTGTTTGCTCTTATCTTCTCTCTAAGGGAAAATAGGTGGAGAAAAATTGATTTAGATAATACTCTTTGTTTTGGGTGTGATACAGGAGTGCTTGTAAGTGAAAAATTATATTGGCGTGCTTATAGTGACGAAGCTCAGAAGCTTGTTAGTTTTGATTTAGCCGCTGAGATGTTTGATGTGATTGAGGTCGATTGGGACAGGTATGAGACATTAGGAGTTTTGAAAGGGTGTTTGCACAAGCTTAACTGGAGTGATACATTTAAGGTGGATATATTGGAACCTCCCGCCATAGTGAAATCTATTGAATTACCAAAGGAGTTGATGTTAGAAAGATTCTCTAAAATAATCGGGTTTACCAAGACTGATAAGTTGTTTGTGACGGAGTGGCTATCCAATAATTTTGGGGGAAGGTTTTTCAATGTTAGAACGTTGGCGATAGTCGACACATGTACAGGAACAGGACCTATGCAATATACACATCTTTTGAATTTCGGTAATGTGCCGTTTAAGATTGCAAGGTATGTTCCAAGCTTAGTTTCTCCGTTTTCTACTGAAGACTCATAGGATAAAACTGTTGCATTGTGAAAATAATCTAAATCGTTTGTACGAGTGTGGCTGGTGTACTTCTGTTTAGCATGGAGTTATTGACTATTTGGTTCCATTTTCATTATTTAATGTAAACTTCTTAATTATAACATTGGAACAAGCTGATATAGGTTGCATTGTGGACTATGTTCATATTGTACGCAAAAGACTTTAGTAATTTGTTTTGTGCCAATTCCACTAATCTGTTAGATTGCAGTCCGTCTTCTATTACAGTTAGTAACATGAACGTCTTTTTGATACTCTAAAAAACAGTTGCTTTTGGAGTAACCTGAAACTAAATTACACTAAATGGGTTCATGTAAGATCAAATAATTTTTGTTTCCAAATCACGAGTAAAGCCGTTCAGCTAAACAGCGACTTTATTTAATAGTTTGTTTCCAGATCACAGATAAGTCTAGTGGTGGTTCACGTAAGTTATTTTAGTAGGATCTTACAAAACTAGACAACGGCATGTTTATCTTGACAAACATTTAGGTATTTTAGATTCGCACCAGCTATGTTTGCTTTAGCAAACTTTGATACGAGTATGAAATGAAATTCTCACTTATATTTAACCATTTATTAATTATCACATATATCTAATAAGATGGAATAATATTGAGATGTAATATTCTTTTTTATATGAACGGCCTGAATACATACACAAATGTTTGTTGATTTTTTGTTTTTTGGTACTAAAGAATTTTTGTTATTGGAATATCGTTCGTGGCTTGTTCAAAAAATATCGTGACAATCACAACTAACTTTTGAACCACAGGATGAAGGCAATTAGCAAAGGAAAAGTGGAGAACAATTTTTTTCCGTACGTATAGACCTAATAGAATCTAGTCCCTTACGTAGTTACATAAAAAAGTGAAAGTGAAAAGCAATGGCACGGAAATTCGTTAAAAGCCCACATGATAAATTCCCGTCATGAAAAAAAAAAAAATGAAAGTTGTAAGCTTATTTGATACTCATCCTATTATAGTTACCGGAAACGGATTGGTTAAATAAATTATAGTAAATAATAGATTGGATAGACATATTTGACTTGTATATTTTATTTAGCAGAAACGAATTGGTTAAATAAATTATAAATGATAAATTTAATTGATATTTAACTTGTTCATAAACTAAAAGAGTGCCATAATTAATTTAATTCTCTTATCTATGGTGGAGCTTGAGAAGAATATATAAGGACTCTCGTCGAGTATTTTTCATGTCGATTTTGTTACTTGATCCATGCATCATCTCAAACTTTTTGAATCCTATGCTTGTAAACCATCTCATTTAATTAAAGGCCTTCTTATTCCTTCTTTCGATTGAAAAAATAAGGGAAATGTAAAAGAATGATTCTTGTTAGTTGTTACAAATATGTATCAAGAATATATGGCGTTTCATTTAGGGGTTGTCAATTCATTTTCAATTTTGGTGACAATAAGAGTTGAGTTTTTTTTTTTTTTTTTTTTTTTTTTTTTTGAGTTTGATGGAATTTGTTTTGCTTATCTTGCACTTTTCTATCTCTTTCATTTTCTGTAAGTTAACTCATTTTGTTTTACTTTTTTGTTAAAAGATCAGAATTTATATTGCTTAGTCTCATAAAATTAGAACGATACAGAGAAGATTAATATGGCTCCTGCGAAAAGATGACACGCATAAATTGAGAATTATTATTGCTCAAAGTAAGCATTATAATTGCCTAATTTCTTCTTCCTACTTTAATGATATACGGAGTATTCTTTTAAAACCAAATTAACTTGCACCTTTTTATATTCTTGCTTAGGCTCTTAGCTATATATAACAAGATGAAAGTTAACTTCATTATCTCTTATGCATGAATCTAGGTTGATATACATAAAACACTAAAGGCCAAATGATAGGCTATCGTACATCTATGCAAAGATAATTACCCTAGACACAAATTAATGTAGTAATAGAGGTCGAACACAAGGAGACGGGAATTGCGTTTATGAAATGCTATGGAAAGATTCTTATCAAGGTCGATTACGTTTGATTTGGTTTGTTGGTTGGTTTGATGATTAATAACTATAAAGATGTAAACTATATGATAAAATGAGTCTAGAGGAGTCGGGTCACACATGCAAAGGTAAATATACGTTCATGTTAAACTCGGTAATATTAACATTGTCAATTGTTTAGGCTTAGAGACACCCACCTAACGATATTAGTGTCAACCATAGACCGGGTCCTAGAGAAACTCTCGTTTATGACTAGGTCGTCCTACTACACATACTTAGTCTAATCTGATTACGTGCCTCTCGACTTATAGAATGAATTAACAAACTTAATCTACGATTATGGCCAATAACCAAAGATTAAACATTGTGGTGCAAACATGTGATAGAAACAATTAGACCATATTATAGCAACCTAATTTATCATTTTACATATTTTATTTTGCATGGCTTCCCTAGCCCCTAGACTAAGGAATTTAGCTACTCATGATGAAATGTAAACTATAAACTTTGTTATAAAAAATGATAGACATGCTAATAGAAATGATATAAACTAAATGATAAAACATAAAATATGAGATTAAACTATGTGATATAATAAAAGTACTAATGATAAAACTTTATGATAACTAAATGGAAATGTAAACTAGATAAACAAGAATTAGAATTACCGAAATAAGGAAATAGAATTTGAATTGCAAAGAAGAATAAAGAGAACCAAATGCTTGAATAACTTTGAACCAAATGTTTAACAACGTCAACTAAAAGCTTAACAATATTGAAACTAATATGAAAACTTAGAGAAAATTTTGCTTGAGGCTAGAGTGAAATAGTGTATGAAAAATACGTAAGAGGAGATATCAGAAGATATCCTAAGCCTTGAAGTGCCTCCCCTTTATATAGAGGAGTGAAGTGAAACGTAAACATTTCACAAACAGCTAACCCCGATCGGGGACACCTGAATCCGGGTATTTCTCCATTAATGCATGATTAAAGTCTTGCGGAATCCAAAGTTTGTTGTTAATGTGCCTTTAATCTCCGGTTTTAAGATCATTTTAGCATCTTATGAAGCATCCCATGTTGAGCATCCTAAGATCTTTGTGTGGACTTTGCATTTGGGCTTGACTTCCTTTGACTTTGATTTCCATTTTCTCTTTTCAATCCACAACATTTGTTCATGTAAGTCCAAACATCACTTCAAGTTGGTCCATCTTACTTCTTTGTTAGCCAAGCTTCTAGTTCACTTGCAAATGTGTAGGATTAAGCTCCTAAAAGCTCATATACTTACAAAATGTGGCGAAGCATGCAAAATACAACTAGGAAGCAATATTAGCTCAAAATCACTAAGTTTAGTGTATAATGACATACAAAATGAAGCTAAAACATGGGGTTCAAGTGGATATAAAATGGACTTATCAAACTCCCCCAAGCTAACCTCTTGCTTGTCCCCAAGCAACAAACCATATCCTCTCAATTGCAATATCCCAAAACAAGCTATGCATAATGATTTAAAAACCCGAAACAATATGGGCAAAGGAATAAAGGAAGAACATGGATGAGATTTACACGACGGCGTAGCATGGAAAACTTTGAATGAACCTTTAAGCTCTTGCATGAACTTTTGACTTATGGATCTCACGGTGCACTCAAACTCTTTTATATGTGAAAAGACATTTTTTGTGAATAAACACTCAACTATCCTTGACTTATAATAATGTGCCCGCAATCTAATATGGTAATCAATCAAAACTAGTAAGGCAAAACAATCAAATGAAAGCATGATAAAGAAGCCAAATGGGTAGGAAGAAGGCAATATGTAATGGGTAAGAAAGGGGAACAATGAATTATGGATTGTGGAGCTAATGTCAAGCTAGCAACAACCAAATGTAAGGATGCTCAATCCCAATTCTAATCCCAAATTACAATAAAAATCATAAGTAAAATCTCCAAAATATGTGAATAATGCATGAGAGTTTCTAACATCAACATCAACCTCTTCTTCTCTTTTCTTTTCAATTCATACTTCTTTTTTTTCATTTTTTTTCATGCTTTTTTTCATTTTTTCCTCATTCTTTTCTTTCTCAACTTTTTTTTTATTTCAATTCTTCATTCTTTTTCCATTCATTTTTCTTTTTTTCTCTTTTTTTTAGCATTAAGACCAAGTTCATGTTAAACTCGGTTATATTAACATTGTCAATTGTTTAGGCTTAGAGACACCCACCTTACGATATTAGTGTCAACCATAGACTGGGTCCTAGAGAAACTCTCGTTTATGACTAGGTCGTCCTACTACACATGCTTAGTCTAATCCGATTCTGTGCCTCTCGACTTATAGAATGAATTAACTAACTTAATCTACGATTATGGCCAATAACCAAAGATTAAACATTGAGGTGCAAACATGTGATAGATACAATTAGACCATATTATAACAACCTAATTTATCATTTTACATATTTGATTTTGCATGGCTTCCCTAGCCCCTAGACTAAGGAATTTAGCTACTCATGACGAAATGTAAACTATAAACTTTGTTATAAGAAATGATAGACATGCTAATAGAAATGATATAAACTAAATGATAAAACATAAAATATGAGATTAAACTATGTGATATAATAAAAGTACTAATGATAAAACTTTATGATTACTAAATGGAAATGTAAACTAGATAAACAAGAATTAGAATTACCGAAATAAGGAAATAGAACTTGAATTACAAAGAAGAATAAAGAGAACCAAATGCTTGAATAACTTAGAACTAAATGTTTAACAACATCAACTAAAAGCTTAACAATATTGAAACTAATATGAAAAGTTAGAGAGAATTTTGCTTGAGGCTAGAGTGAAATAGTGTCTGAAAAATGCGTAAGAGGAGATATCAGAAGATATCCTAAGCCTTGAAGTGCCTCCCCTTTATATAGGGGAGTGAAGTGAAACGTAAACATTTCACAAACAGCCAACCCCGATCGGGGACAGGCCACCCCGATCGGGGACACCTGATTCCGGGTATTTCTACGTTAATGCATGACTAAAGTTTTGCGGAATCCAAAGTTTGTTGTTAATGTGCCTTTAATCTCCGGTTTTAAGATCATTTAGTATCTTATGAAGCATCACATGTTGAGCATCCTAAGAGCTTTGTGTGGACTTTGTATTTGGGCTTGACTTCCTATGACTTTGATTTCCATTTTCTCTTTTCCATCCACAACATTTGTTCATGCTAGTCCAAACATCACTTCAAGTTGGTCCATCTTACTTCTTTGTTAGCCAAGCTTCTAGTTCACTTGCAAATGTGTAGGATTAAGCTCCTAAAAGCTCATATACCTATAAAATGTGGTGAAGCATGCAAAATACAACTAGGAAGCAATATTAGCTCAAAATCACTAAGTTTAGTGCATAATGACATACAAAATGAAGCTAAAACATGGGGTTCAAGTGTATATAAAATGGACTTATCACCAAAAAACCAGATTGGTAAAAAAACTAAGAGATCAATGACAGATTATATGAGAAACGGAGAGGGGAGAATAGCATAATAGTAACTGTATTATTATTGATTTGTTCGTGGTTCTACCAATACAATAGGATGTTGTATATATAGTAGACCTAAGATATCCTATTAACGGAAACACTATAGGATATAATATCAATATTATTCTCTAGGACATATCTCGATATCGTATTTCCTAAATATATGTCGATATCTCGACATATCCCGATATCTTGTAACATCCCCCTCAAACACATGGTAATTTGTCAAAATTTCCATGGGTTTGCCATATTAAGAAAGAAGAAAAATCCGATGATCTTAAATTTTCGATCTTGGAGCTTCAAATCTTCTACAGGAACATCAATCTTTTTAAACCTGTAAATAGTCGGAGGGGACCGTCGTAGCTTTTCGGACCCGTCAAAATTCAAATGAAACGAGAATGTTGATCTTTTCGAAGTCGTTGAAATTTTGTGATCAGGAACGTCGCAATTTTTTGAACCTGGTAAATTTGTCGAACGAAAAAACTATCCGCAATTTTAATGGTCGAAGAACGTAATCATCTCAAACCCAGAGCAAATAAAGGAAAAAGCATCTAAGTGTTGCCCAACGGCCAAGAACTTCGTCTAAAGCACCATTGATTACAATGCTAATACCAAAATGGCATTACACAATCGTGAACCCCATGGTCGATGTTTCTCAATTGTATCTTATTGGATCCAAATCATTGAAATTTTCTGCACACAATCGTACGAGTAAATTTTTTTTTCTAGAAAAACTAAAAATACTAATAAACGAAAATTGGTAGTGAAATCTCGCCGGTGGGCGTCGTATATCATTGGCCCACCGGCAGGTTGCAGAATGTCTTGTATTTAGGCCTCAAGAGCATGAGGCTCTGATACCATATGAGAAACAGAGAGGGGAGAATAGCATAAGAGTAATTGTATTATTATTGATTCGTTCGTGCTTCTACCAATACAATAGGATGTCGTATATATAGTAGACTTAGGATCTCCTATTAACGGAATGCTATAGGATATAATATCAATATTATTCTCTACGATATATATCGATATCGTATTTCCTAAATATTAATATGTCGATATCTCGACATATTCCGATATCTCGTAACAAATTGGTAAATAAACTTGCAAAAGCGACAAATTGGTAAATAAACTTCATATTTGCCACAAATACACCAAAAAAACCCCGCGCGTGGTTACAAACATATTCTATGCGTATTTCATTAGTCATCACCCTCTTCATTGGCTACTTTTCTTTTTTCCCAAAAAACCCCAGTAACTCCTCCAAATCTTTCTCTCCACCATGACTCATATTCAATCTCCTTAACAACTCACCATGATATATAAATTATGATAAGCAATTTTCTTGCAAAATTAGTTGCATGGTATTATTGGCATAATTTACACCAAGGTTAGATACTTCTCCTTGATAAAAAAAACTGAAATACATGTACATGTAGAATATATTGGGAAAATGTAAATAATACTCGTATGAGTTCTTTGTTAGATTTAATGATGTTGTGATTAAATTATGTTAGCTTATCTAACTTCATTAGGACCCTGTTTGGTAAACAGCGGATTAATATTAGCATAAGCAGATTTACAAAGCAGATTTGACTAGCATAATGATTTAGCGGGTTTGACTAGCAGATTTATTTAGCAGAATTGTTTTAGAGGTGTTTGGTAATTGACAGTTTTAGATTAGCAGATTGTTTAGATCCTTTGTAAAATGACAAATAAGGATAAGAATAAATTATTTATTAAATATATAAAAGGAAGGTTAGTATTTTTTAAGAGGGTAAATAAGGCAATTTTTTTCTCTCTAATCCGCTAACCCAATATGCAGGTAGGAGCAGCATATTACAAAATAGCATATTGGACCCCAATATGCTATTTCAAGACACCATTAACCAAATGCTCTAATTAGCATATTCCTAAGTCAAACAAGCTAAACATCTCCAATATGCTGAAATTTGGCCAATATGCTATTTACCAAACAGAGCCTAGATAGAATATACTTGATTGTATAATTAATTGGGAAATTTATTAGGGTTCATAATTAATGGGTCAAATACAATTGGGGTTTATGATTAGAATATGTTAAAGTATGATCAACTATGTTGATTGGGATGAAAATCACTATTCTTGCCTGCCAATATGTCACAGGTTGCATTACATGAAAAAAGGATGCTTCTGTAGGCGGTATAACTATTAGATAAACAATGAACGGGAAAAACTTACAGAACCGGTAAAGGAGAATGTCGTGGCGTGATTAGAATCACTGCCCTAAAGTTGAATTTGGCCTGCACGATACACACGGCCTCTTGGCAACCAACCCCCAGGGTTACACAACGTCCGAGTCTAAGGTGCACGACAAAGACTCAGATTGAGGATTACTAACAGAATGTTGCCAAAATCAGCTTGTAGTAAGAGACGTATTATAGAGAAAGAATAGGGAAGATTAGAGTCATATTTTGTGTGTGTTGAAATGCTGTTGGTGAGGGGTATTTATAAGAGAAAAAGGAAGGATCTAGATGTATAATTAATATGCCTCGAAAATAGTTTTTAGACGACTGCAAAATCACCATTGGAAAACCGTAGTCGTCCTTTAGAAGACTGCAACAATCAGTGTAGGAAAACACACAATCAGACTTAGAATATAATACCTCGTATTTAATTATGTATAGCTAGACTGAATAAAGAACCCACTCGGCCGAGTGCCCATCCACTCGACCGAGTGGAGGACCGAGTACTCCAATACAGTAGGCTGGAAAGCCTGGAAAGTCGGTCACTCGACCGAGTGACCATCTACTCGACTGAGTGCCGGTCGAGTGAATCGTATACTGGAAATATTGGGTGAGATCTCGCTTTCATAACCCTATCTTTTCAAATTTCCCCCACCAAAAACCTCATCCTAAACAAGTATTCACCACTCTCTACAACCACAATTATCTCTATAAAATTACCCACCTTCAATCCTCTCAAAACCCTAGTCTTTCAAGAGGAGAATTCTTGCCATTTGTTCATCCACCTTTGATAGTAAGTTAACCTAGACTTTAATCTCTTAATCTTGTTTTAATAACTTTACTTAGTTTAGTTGTCTCACCATAATTAATTAAGGTTTAGGAATTTAAGAGGAATAATTAAAGGGTTTAGTTAGTGTGTTTATTATAATAGATTGTAGTATTGATTATAGTAATTAATATGTATAGGAAGCTTCATTGAGGAGCATTTCTAGGGATTAGCTTGTGGAATTGTGAAGATAAGCTCAAGGTAGGGTTTCCCTACTTAGCTATGATGTTATGAGTGTTTAATTGTACATTTACTATCATCAATTATATTTATTTCATAGTAGTTGCATTATAACATGTGTTGGATAATTAGGGTTTGGTACATATTGTGGTCTCATAATGATTTTGGGAAGATTGAGTATGATGAATGACTCTAGCATTAATTATCTTGCACTATAACTTGTTAATAAGCAATTAAAAGAAGAGAAAATGAATTAATGAAGTTATGAGCATGAATTGATTGTTGTATGAATTTAATGGCATGCTTGTTGGTTGATTGTTCTTGTTGTTGGTGAATTGTTGACATTGGAGATTGTTGGAGGAGGAGGTTGGTGATGGTTTTGGAGACGGAAGACGGTTGGGAAATCGTCTTCCGCTCAACTCTCTCTTGGAGCTTTCCACTCCAAGGGAATGTGCACATTAGTACTTGGATTATGGAAGGACTCATGCGGTGAGGCATGTTGTCTGGCAGGAAACTCGAGTCGCACTCGGGCCCGGTACCACGGACGTGTTCCGAGTACCTTAGTGGTTTTGGTGACGTCGTGGGTGTGTCCCGGTCACGGTTGGAGGAGATAAGTTTAGTGGATATTTGTCATGTTACATACCTCATCAAATTAGTAAGTTAGATGCATCTCTTGTTTATTATTTTACATTCATATCATTGGCTAACACTTGGGTTTGAATGTCTATGATGAACCATATGGTGATTTTCGCCCATATGGGAGCAGTGTCGACAGGTGCATGTGATGAGTAGCGGGCTTGGGAGTGGTCTACCTCGTTGTCGACATTTATTCTTATCTAGTTTTTGACATTAAGACTCCATTGGATTTGGTTGTATTAAAGGGGATGATTTTTATATCCCTCACTTGTGATCACTTAACTCTACAACTTAACTATTTATGTTATCTAAATTACTTCTTTACTTGTTGTTCGCACTACACTTCTTTGAAACCAAGGCTTGTGATACCTCCATATGTTGGGAATTGCCTAGAGGAAGGGTCCCGACCTATGGGGGTGTTACATAGAAGACTGAAATTAATTTTCGGAACTTGTGCAAAAATAATATGTGGAGAATAAGTGATCTCATATCTAAAATGAGCCTACGGCCTGCACCGCAGGTATTCTACCAGAGCCCAGATCCCGTGCCCGAGCCCGAGCTCGGCCCGGCATGGCATGGCGTGCGCGCGTGTGTGGTGACGGTGCCCCTTCACTACTACACATATTAGTAGTGCAAAACAATAGATCACTTATAAACTACAACCTCTTAGTATATTCTACCAATTTTGGGATAAAAAGGTTTCTTTTGAAGCAATACTTCCAACAATCCCCCACACGATGCAAAAGAAGAAGAAGAAGAAGAAGAAGAAGAAGAAGAAGAAGAAGAAGAAGAAGAAGAAGAAGAAGAAGAAGAAGAAGAAGAAGAAGAAGAAGAAGAAGAAGAAGAGAAATAGCTGATTAAGGCAACGGAACGTAAGTCTTAAGATGACAATGTTCCTGGGGAATTGAATTATCACCCAGTGCATACAATTACCTGCTACAGCCGTATCGAGTTGCTCTCGGCACTGGACTCTCCACGGTGGTTTGTAACGGATAACTGCGCACAAACCTACATTCGAATCTGTGTTCGTTCTAACGAAATTTCATAAAAGGTGGCCCTCATGTGCCTGGTATCTCGTGAACGCTCTAGAGGTCCTAAAGCCTAAAGACCTCATGGGGGTAGGGCATTTCCCCCACATTCACATAGGTAAGTCCATCAGGTTTAACTATCACAAACCATCCTTAAACAAGGACTATGGACTTATTAAGAGCTTAGCTCAACCTTCCTCACATGATAGAAATAGCACAATATATAGAAAGAATACTACATCACTTTTATTAAAATAGGAATGATAGTAGTATTACAACATGAGATCCCTGTGACTTCGTTTGACTCATTGAACTTGGTAAACCCAAGTGGGGGAGCCATGTCACGATTCACTCCCAATAGGCTTTAAACCCATTCCTCGTGCTGACTCCATCCCTAATTTTCTGCAGAGGCCTTTCGTTGGAGGATCCACAATATTCGTCTCTGATTTTACATAATCCAGTGATATCACATTATTTCTGATCAGATTCCTCACTATAGCATGTCCTCAAGCGTATATGTCTCCTCTTTCCGTTGTGAGCTTGATTGCCTACCACGCCAATGGCTGCTTGAGAATCGGAATGCATTAAAATTGATGGAGCCGGTCTCCCCCATAATGGAATGTCTGCTAATAGGTTCGTTAGCCATTCGGCTTCCTGACCTGCCAACGCTAAAGCAATAAACTCATATTCCATTGTTGATTTTGCAATACAACTTTGTTTAGAAGATTTCAAAGAAAGAGCACCGCTAGCCAAAGTAAACACATATCCACTAGTATAATGAATCTCATCATTATCAGATACCCAATTAGCATCACAATATCCTTCTAAAATACATGGAGATTTGGAATAGTGTAAACCCCAATCCATTGTTCCCCTAATGTATTTTAGAAGTCTAAATAAGGCATTCCAGTGTGACTGATTTGGATTGTGTATATACCTGCTAAGACGACTTACCGCATAAGCAATGTCAGGTCTCACTACAAGAATATTCTTCTTGGTTCACGCTAATACCCTCATTCTTTTTTAGGTGTATACTAGGATCATATGGGGTTTGACTGGTGCACAATCAAAACGGTCAAATCTTTTAAGAATTTTCTCAACATAATGTGACTGATCCAAACTCAAACCCCATTTGTTCCTAGTAATTTTTATACCAAGGATAACATCGGCTTCACCTAGGTCTTTCATGTTAAAGCGGGAGCTTAAGAAGGCTTTGGTGTCATTGATCACTTCCATATTAGTGCCAAAAATGAGCATGTCATCAACATATAAACACACGATGACACATCCATCTTTGTCACTTTTAGCATAAACACAAGCATCTGAATCATTCACATGAAAACCATAAGAAGTAATAGTGTAATACCTTAAGATTATGGACTGTTAGGTACTCTATCGAGTAGGGCTTACTCTGTCGAGTAAGTCAGTTTTACGTTCTAGAGTGTGTTCTGCTTGTAGGGTACTCGATCGAGTAGAGGCCACTCGATCGAGTACCTCACTTCCTCGATCGAGTGCGTCGGTTTTTACGGAGTTTTGGCCGGGTTTTGATAGTAACGCGAGAAAGATATAAAGTATGTTTCATCAGTTTCTTTTACTTTTTACGTTATTCTAAAATCTTCACAAGAGAAAACAAACTACGTTGAATCCTCTCTCACATTGCTATCAAATCCATGGGGATAGAGTCGTCGGATTGTAGAGTTCTTTATACCTTTGAGACCGTTGTATTGTGGGTAAGATCCTAGTACAGTTTTTATGTTGATTCATTAGTTTTGGTTTAAACCCTAATTGAGTGAATTGGGGATTTTGGGAGTATTATTGTGAATAGATGGTAATTGTATGATTATATGTTAATAGGAGGTGATTTCGTAGAGGAGCACTATTGATCTGCTGCTTGTCTCGATTTGTGGTGATTGCTTTCTAGCTAGGGTTTCTTACTCAGTTATTGTTTACATGATTATGAGATGGTTGTTGGTTGTTGGCATTTGATTATATCGTAATTGATTTGGTATTGTTGGTATTGTAATTGGCTGTTGTTGTTTGTCTGTAGTTTGCGAGGTGCGCCCTCGGCTAAGTGGAGTCACTTGCGGGAGTGGCTTCACGCCCTTGATTCGCCCCTTGTGGAACCCGCCACAAGAAGGGATGGTCACATTAAGGAACATGAGTTTTCGCTCAGTAAAGATGAGTGGGGCTTAGGTGGGAACGACTAAGGTCTCCCACTGGCGGTGTGGGTTACTGGTTGCGGCCGTAATCTGGCAGGGCTAGACCTTTAGGCTAGCCAGGTGAATGGTGATGTGACGGTGTTGGAATTGTGTCTGTGTATTGTTTTTGTATTATCTTATATTGTGAATGCAGTAACTGACCCCGTTTAATTATTTTAAAAACTGTGGTGATCCATTCGGGGATGATGAGCATTTATTGGGCAGGTATGATTTGAATGAGCAAGGGTTAGCTGGGGATGAGTCACCACGAGTCAGCTAGTAGTCTTCCGCTGTTGTGTCGAGATAGTTTTATTTACTTTAGTTGGATTTTTATTTGGAACACTCGTATCGTATTTTATACGTTTGGTTTTGGCATGTAATCACTTAAACTATTTATTTATAGTACATTTTTGATGGTCTATTCGATATACATTGCCTCGGGAAACCGAGATGGTAGCCCTCTCATGTATTAGGTGGTCTTGGTAAGGCACCTTGGTGTATGAGGGTGTTACAAAATGGTATCAGAGCGATGATTTTGGAACCTATAACTGATGAGTCCAATGAATATAGGGTGTCAAATTAAAATGAACTCGGGTAGGAGTTGTTAGGACTAATGCAAAGACTTGGGAGACGTCCTAAAGTCGCGAACTCGCCCTACAACTTTTAATCGGTCACTATGGGATGTCATGGGATCACTACATGTTTACTGTTGTTTCATATGCATGTGTTGGATGAAGTATGTGGTTGAATGGATGAATTGGTTGGAAAAGATGAAAGTAGTAATTGGATGAGGATATGGAATTTATGTGTAACGCCCCGTAAACAACAGGAGTACAAAATGGTATATTTTATTATTAGCATCGAAAATTACAGAGCGTTACCGCCGTATTTCCCCATACAGAGAAATACAAGGCTTACATTATTCTTTAGTACAACCAAATAACTAGTATCAAGTCTTATTGATAAGATTATGTTATTATGATACATTATTCTTATTCCATTTTCTTGCGTCAACCTCACTCATGCCCTTCCCTATTTCCTGTACCTGAAAAAGATTAATAAAATAAAGGGTCAACCAACCACAGGTTGAGTATATTTCCCATAACCTCCAACTCAAATTAATATAATTCGGGTCATTATTATTGAACAGGGCCACATTACAGAGCCGAGACTCCCTTAGGCTATGCCCTCCTCCGTATACACAGGATAACAATCTTTTCCTCTTTTACTCTTTTTCTCTTTTTCTTTTTCTCTTTTTCTTTATTTTTATCCGGATATAACGGAGCGGAGCCAATTGCCGAGCCCACTTCAGAGCTCATGTCCATGTACACGGGATAAAATAATAATGTGGTCCCGTCCCTTTCAATAATAATGTCCCCGGATAATACATTGGCCAAATGTACATCTTAGCGATGGTATTTTAACATTAACATTATAATGTGAGCATTATAACGTCAATTATTAACAAAAATAGTACCACAGTCATATCTCACGTAAACCACATTACGTAAATTATACAAGTATAACATAACTTTATCACATAAACAATCATTCACGTACATTATAATATCAGTTAAGTAATTATGATGATAACTTACTTACTCATTACATTAACTTAAGATGAAGGGGTAGGAAATATACCTCTTACAATTGTTTAACTACTCTGAATACAAGTCTTTATGCTCTATCTAGCTTGTTGGTGGTTTTGTTATGTGTGTTCCTTCGAATGAGCATGCAACAACGTCAATTTATAGGTTTTCTATGTCGCTTTAACGTCCTAGGCAACATGGCCCTATGATTGTACGTGGTAATGTCAATTGCCAAGTAAAATTCTTAATTTCAATAGTCATTACCTAGGTTCACACGTGGATATCCAAACCACCACAACCATTTTTTATCATTTTTTTTTAAGTATTTAGACCATGTGACGAATTTCAATAAACTATGTAAAATGTTGTAAAATATCTTAGATATTTTACATTATGGGTTACTTTCTTTGAGATAAGTCTAGCAAAAATTCTACGGGTAAAGTTATTATTGCGTCGGATTTCAACCGAACTATTTTATTCTTATTCTAGGGTCTTACCTATATTAGGTTACTACGCCTTTCGAATTTTATTAAGTCAATATCTCCCTTAGGATGGATTCCTTTCATTTGTGTACGTTCTCGACTCTAATAAATAAAAATTCTTTCCCCTTTCAAACAAATAATTTTCTTAAATATATTAGAAAATAGAAAATTTACTCGAGTATTACATTCTACCCCCCTTAAAATAAGTTTCGTCCTCGAAACTTGTATTATTGCCTTATTGGAACAAATAAGGATATCAACTCCGCATTTCCTGTTCTGTTTCCCAAGTTGTCTTTGTCTCACTTTTACAAGTGGAATAACTTTGTAATGTAGAGCCTTCTCTTTATAGTCTAAAATTTGAATCAGTTTCTCTTCTTAGGTTAGGTCCTCTCTAACTCGCACTGGGGGCAAGTTAATGACATGACTAAGGTAGGGAATATACTTTATTAAGAGTACAAGTACACGTGAAAACATCATGGATTCTAGAAAATTCTATTGGAATGGATGGTCTATAGGCAATATTTTCTACTCGCTCTACTATTTCAAATGGTCCTATATATATTGGACTCAATTTTATTTCCCAATCTCATAACCTCCATTGTAGGTGTTTCCTTAAGGAAAACTGAATCTCCTACTTGAAATTCCACTTGTCGCCTTTTAGGGTCAACATAACTGTTTTGACGACTTTGAGCAATTCCCATTTTCCCTTATATGATATTCACTTTATACGTGGTTTCCTTAATCAGATCCGGTCCAATAACCCTCGATTCGTCAATATCACTCAAACATATTGGAGATCTACAATTTCTCCAATACAAAGCCTCAAAATGAGTCATTCCAATACTAGCATGATAACCATTATATGAAACTCGATCAAGGGCAAATGTCGTTCTCAAGACCCCTGGAATTTCATAACACATACTCCTAACAAATATAAGTTACGTCTCCAAGTAATCTTGTTGCTTACATTCTAACAAATATGGGTTAGATTTTTGTTCCATAAAGAGTTTATTTGGTGGTATTCACAGGAACCATAAACATTGTCAAATTTGTAAAAGTAATTAACCCATTTTTGGTAAGTGTCTTTTTGTGTAAGAAAACTCTTTTCCAAAGAAATCAAAAGCTTCCTTCCCAACTTAAATGAGTAAACCAGTTTTTTTTTTCCTGGAGTGTATAAGTTTTGTTGAAAGTTTGGAAAGCCATTTTCAAGAGAGTTAAAATATTTTCAAAATGTTTCTTTCAAAGACGAGTCTTCTTAAGTCACAGTGGACTACACAGTTGTTGTTTTTTTGTACTTAGACAATAACCCAAATTTAATGATCTCTTATAACACCATGACCCGATCTATGACATTCTTCATCTTTGATCATTGATCCTTGTGCAATCTTCTTTGACAATTAGAGTTTTTGAGCTATAAGATTAAAACTTAAGAGGCACACAATTAAATAAACAATGAGATTAATTTGACTTAAGGCATCATCAACACTTAAATAATTAAATTGGGTCTCAACATCTCTGTTTGTCCATCGGTTTTGTGGGTGAAAAGCAATGTTAACGAGTTCCTAGGGCATTCTAGAAACTTTTTCAAAATTTCTCTAAAACGTTTGTGTCACGATCTAACACAATGGTTTTGGGAACTTTGTGTAATCCAACAATTTCTTTTATATATTTCTTTGCCAACTGTTCCGAGTTCCACGTGGTTTTGATTGCTAAAAAAGCGTGTCTTCTTGGTTAGTCGATCTAAATCACTCATATCTCATTCATTCCTTTTGATGTCAAAGGCAACATTGTCACAAAGTTCACTCTTATTGACTCCCATTTCCATGATGGAATGTCCAAAGGCTGTAAACTTCCTCCTGGCCTTTAATGTTCATTTTCACTTGCTAACATGTTAGACATTTTGTGACAAATTCTAACATCTCGTACTTTCCTATGATGTCATCACATATGTCAAATGTTTTTATACAACTAATTCCCGTAAAGTTTGTTGTACTAGTATAGGGTACACATGTACTATCTTCTCCTTCTTTCAAAATTTTCACTATTAGGTAGACTCATTGCTCTCACAATCATAAAACCCGTCATCATACATAATAAGTCAAATTAATTTTTTTCTATTCCCGTATCTTTTTAAATCTTCTAAACATACAATACTAGTTAACTAAATCTAATTTCCTTTATCATCATATTGAATCCCGAATTTTCTAAATAGGGGTAGGTAAACTATAAAACAGTTACCACTAAGTGCCTCTACTACCACATATGTCCTACAAATGGGGTATTGAATTCCTATATTACAATCCATTAGAAACTTCGACTATTTTACCTCATCTCATGTAAACCTCCCTTTCTCTTTTATCAGGATGAAAATCCAATAGCATTTCCTAATTTGTCCAAGACACAACGTACTTCTGCGTAGAAGCGTCACTGTATAGCTTAGCTTCTATGCCTAGAAATAGGCGCACTGAATATTAAGTTCAAACCAATTTCCTCTCCCTTTTTCTTTATATATTATCACTCTATATAACTTAATTTATTTGACTGTATAAATAGACTGACTACTTATTTATGGTTCCACCGACACTTATTGTTCAGTGACGCAACAGTACCCACTGACGCTACAGTAATACAGTACCCACCGACGCTTTTTTTTTCTTTTTTTTTTAAATAATTTGTTTTTATATAAAAACCACAAAAATTAACCATTTTATCCACTCACTTTTCATTTACTTCTTATCCTAAATCTCATAAAAAAATCTTCTCTCTAAATTATGGATAAATCATCCGATAATTCATCCAATAAATCACCCGATATCTCCTCTGATGAGCTTTATAATTCCGTTACAAAGTCTCTTAATGAAGTGAAGACACTCATTAGCTTGCTAATGATACTAATATGTGTATTAGTAGCGGTATTTGCAATAATTGTAGTTTATCTTATGAAATAAATAACTATTGCTTGTAATCCTCTCTTTGTTATTATTAATTATGTTACTAATCTAGTGGTTATATATTCTTAGAAGTTTTATTGTCGCCTTAATACCTTGTAATAAACAAACTACACATGTGAATCATGTTTAAAAAGATAAAAATTGGATTTTTTTTTTTTTTTTGTTTTTCTTATGTAGCAAAAATACTTGTGACATGCTAACCTTTCCAACAGTTGGTCAATAAAGGGTAATGGGTAATGGTCTTTCTTGGTGGCCAAGTTTAACCTCCTATAGTCAATACACATGCGACATCCCGTCACAATCCTAGTGGGAATGAGTTAACTTTTATCATTTTTGACTACGGTGGTTCCTACTTTCTTAGGAACCACTTGGACCGGACTAACTCATTTAGAGTCGGAAATTGCATAAATGATTCCCGCATCGAACAATTTAATTACCTCTTTTTAACCACTTCTTGGATGTTAGGATTTAGTCGTCTTTGACCTTGGACACATGGTTTATGATCTTCTTCAAGATAAATTCTATGCATGCAAAACTCGGGCCTTATGCCCTTCAAATCATCAAGTTTATATCCAATGGCTTTCTTGTGAGTTTTCAAAACATGAAGCAATGAAGTTAATTGATTCCCGCTCAAGTGTGCACTAACAATGACCGGACACATTTCCTCATCATCTAGAAAATCATATTTCAAATTGGAGGGGAGGGGTATAAGTTCGGGTTTTTGTACCTCAAGGTCTTCAGCAGTAGAAACCGAACCTACAAATTGTGAGTTTTCCTCCCATGATAGCTCTTCTCCATCTAACTCCATCTCCAAAGTATCAACATCCTCACTTCAAATATCATCATCACCTGCAAATGATTCCAATAACAAGAGTGCCTAAAATGGATCTTTAGCCAAAGATTGAGGTATAGAGTCTTCTATGACAACACCAACAATATCCAAAACGTCACTAGAATAACAAGACTCTTCTAACATTGGACTCTTCATGGCACTATTCAAATATATGTGACCTTATCATCACCCACTTCTAAGGTTAACTTACCATTCTTGACATCAATTACCGCACGTGCGGTATGTAGAAAGGGTCTACCAAAAATGATTGGGATTTGGGCATCTTCGGCCATGTCAAGAACAATGAAATCAACCGGAATTAAAAACTTACCGACTTTTACCGAAACATCCTGCAAAACTCCCAAAGGACATTTTATAGAACGATCCGCCATTTGCAATGTGACACTAGTACATTTCAAGACTCCCATATTTAGCTTATCACAAATAGAATATGGCATTACACTCATACTAGCACCTAAATCACATAAAGCTTTATCAATTGTATAGGTGCCAATGGTGCATGAAATAGAAAAGCTACCGGGATCTTTTAACTTAGGAGGGGACTTATTTTTCAAAAGAGCAGTACACTCGGCGGTGAATGCTATAGTTTCAACATCGTCAAAAGTCCTCTTCTTAGTTAAAATATCTTTCATGAACTTAGTATAAGATGTAATTTGAGTAATTAATTCGGTAAAAGGAACGGTTACCTAGAGATTTTCCACCACTTCCATGAACTTACCGACTTGAGTTTCCTTTTGATGCTTGGCCAATCTATGAGGGAAATGCACTTTGACTTTTTCTGGCACTCTAACTTCAACATCTTTCTTTGGAGGAGCATCCTCCACATCTTTCACTTTCTCAACAGCTATGGGTTTATCCACTTTCTTGGGAATAGCTTCACCTTCCTTTGCATTAGGAGAAACCTCCAACTTAACAAGTACCTCCTCACTTTCTTTGGGCATAGGTGGCTCATTATATTTGGTACCACTTCTCAAGGTAATAGCTATGACGGTATCATGCGGTTTCTCACCTTGGGGTGGTAGTTGACCCGTTATTTCTTTGAGAGCTAGATGAGGCTAGTTGAGCCATTTGATTCTCTAGAATTTTGATTGCGGCATTGTGAGCTTGATAACTCTTTTGCATTTTAGCCAACAATTCAGTTTAGGTTTTAACCATTTGCATCACCAAAGTTTCAAGTTTGATTCCCCCCCCCCTCCCTGGTTATTTTTTTGGGAATTTGGGGGTGGACCTTGGGTTGGTTGGAAGCTGTGTTGAAAGTTCTGTTGAGGTGGTCTTTGATTTTGATTTTTGCTTTGATTTTAAGTTTGATAACCCGGTGGATAATTGAACCTTTGTTATGGTGGAATATAGGTATTTTGTTGTTGTTGTTGTTGAGGTTGAGGCATAAAAGTATTTTGTGGTTGAGGATTGAGCACATTATTGCTTTTGTAAGACAAATTCGGGTGAAACTTTGTGTTGGGATTGTAAGTATTTGAAAAGGTACCCTGTGGAAATGAACTTTGTCTAAAGCTTTGAAAAGCATTTACCTCCTCAATAGTGGCTTGACATAAGGCGGTGCAATGTCCCGCACTTCCGCCACCTTCACAAACAACAATTTGGCTAGTAGTGGATGTAACACCCGCGAATTTCCCTTTCTGACAGTTAAAATTTATTAAACCGTTTAATTATTTTGTTATATATTTTTGAATTATTTTAATTAATTAATTTTATGTCAAACACGATTTTTATAAACGTATTATATAAAAGCTCATTTTTATAAAAATACGTACGATTAAATTATATTTTTAAGGCACGATTTATATAATAATATATGTATACGTATTTTTGGCCGGATAATAATAATGACTGTAATAGTAATAATTCCCGTCTTAAATCCCGTCTAACATTAGACCGTCACATTTTATTTGAGAATCTTATCTTAACACGGACCAATCGTATGTCGACAACATATATCCTATCCACCCCACACTCTACTTTTATATCATTATAGATATTTGTTATTATTATTATTATTAATATTAATATTATTATTATTATATAATGTTGTTGTTGTGATGCTGCGTCCCCACCCCCCCTTTCCTTCTCCTTCCTTTTTCCTGCGGAAACCAAGCAACAACAGCAACACCCAAACAGCAGCTCCACCATTTTCGATCTCCAAAAACCCAGATTTCGCCTTCATTCCTCAACCAAATTTCATAAAACTTACTCCATTAGCTTCCCCTCCTCATTCTCCTTCTTCCTATATAAAAAAGAGCCAAGCTTTCATCCGGTTTCATTTCTACTCTTTCAAAGATGCGGTTTTGGAGCTAATCTCTTCCATTTTGGGTTTAGAATCACCCTTGGATGGTTCCTTGGACGTCTAAGAGCTCATAAACAGGTAACGGTGATAGGTTACTCGACAAATGTCGAACTTTCGTCTTATGGGTCGTTTATATGCCTTTGTTTGATAACGTGTGGTCCTTGCGTCTCTTATCCTTGATGTGTTAATTTTTCCATCTTAAATTGTTGGCTTGGTAACAAAATTTTTTTTGGGGTGGGTATTCCGGGTTTTGCCCGCGCGAGACTTTGGTGCTTTTGTCCATGAATGCTCGTTTTAATTTCCGCCTAATCCATGTCATAAACGGCTCGTTTTTAGAACTTTTTCGTGCTGTTGTGGTGCCTTTGTGCGCTTCTTCTAGGACCGTTTTGGGATAGTTGTGCCCTGTTTCGAACAGTCGAGCACGGTGGATGTGTGGACTGTTTTGAGAGGAAAAAAAAAAAAGGGGTTGTGATACGGGCTGTGGCTGTTTGCAACGGGTTGGTCGGAGGACATATTACCCGTTTCAGCCGATTGGTGGCTTGCTAGGTGGTTGTTTGGGACGGAGGGAGTATATAGTAAGGATAAGCTTTCATTTTGCGATATTGTGGGGAATAGGTAAACATCGTGGCATATGTATTTCTCGCTTCTCACCGAGATGTGGGATTGTTGGGACACTTCTTTGTTTGTTTGATCCCGAGAGATGATATTCGATCCTCATGAAATAATGCATAGTTATGTGTTTCAAGATATTCATACCTCCATTTTAAGATGATAAATGCAACTACCTTTTAAGAGCCAGATTAAGCGGTTTCTGGGGCCGTATAATCTGCTTTAGCTTTAAAATAGATTGCATGTGGAAATCATTGGCATCCAATAATATGCATTACTCGAAAATGACTTAGGAGCTGGTAATTGACTTTTGGTTGGGGCGGGTTTATGATTACCCAAAAGTGGGCTCACTTACATCTATGCTATTGGGCCATGTTGTGTTATATTTTAAAATATAATTATATAACCGTCTCGTATTTTATATAACGATAATTTGTTAATATCGTTCTTTCACATAGTCATTTTGTTGGGCTTACTATATTTCTTTCCTTGGGCTTGTATGTTCAATTCGTAGGGCTTGTCATATTTCATGTGTTGGACTCCATATGATTTATTTGTTGATCTTTATATGATTTAAATGTTGGGTTGGACATGTCTTGTTTGTTGGGCTTAATATAATTCAATTATTGGGTTTCTCATAATTTGTTTATTGGACTGATTTTGTCACCGGTATTGGACTTGTTTGCATTCAAATTCTCACGTGATTTAAATTATTCATTATACCTTATTATATTTTATTTAAACGGCATGTTAAATTATGAAATGGAATATTTAATAATAAATACAAGTATGAAACATTTATTATATATAAGTACTTGTGAGAGTCATATCTTTGATAATGTCTTGAATTGTTTGGTTGTGAGAGTCTTGGTCCTATCGGATACTAGGGGTGAGCTATAAGCCCTCTAGTTGCGATATGATCGTCGGGATTGATGTTCCCATCCGTACTCATGGTGAGATGCAAGCCATGAGTATGAATGTGACATTAATGGTCCCGTGTCATATGATATTCGCATGATCATTCTTACTCTTATTGTGACTCAAGTGTGACGTTTTACATTGTGTGACGACTTGACTTTCCTTTTTACCCCTTTCGGACCTTTGGTTACGAGTGTGTGCCATGTTTCCGGATTGGGTTATCTTTCCTCTTTCGGACCTTTGGTTACGAGTGTGTGCCATGTTTCCGGATTAGGATATCCTTCCGCCTTTCTTCGGACCTTTGGTTACGAGTGTGTGCCATGTTTCCGATTAGAGGTTACTCGACCTTTGGTTACGAGTGTGTGCCATGTTTCGAGTCTTGGATACGATTGGTATATCGTATGTCGAATCGGGTGACGTCCATCCCGAGAGTCTGGATCCAGGTTTAGACTAGGACCGTATTATGATCGTCGTCCTACCAGGAGGTTGGAGTCTAGGAGGTAGTCTTGTGTGTGGTATCTCGGACATGCTTTAAAGGTAGCCTCTGAGTCGGATACTCCGTCTACACTTTGTGTCGGTCTTACACTTGTTGAGTCGGTCAATATGAGTTGGTTGACTTGGTTGCTCCATGCCCTTGATTGCATATTTATTCTCGTATATCATGCATATTCCATTAAGAAAGCATTATGCCTATCTCATCATGATTATCCATTATGTTCTCTGGTTCTTTATTGTTCATATATGATGCATGATCAATATGTCTAATTAAGTGGTTGTTTACTTGCATTTCGACATATTGTGGCTGGGAGAACCTTGAGTTACTCCCCACTGACTGTGGCGTTCATGTTTACATGAATGACAGGTTGTGAAGATGCTTACGTGGGGAAAACGTGTGGGCTAGCGAGAACTAAATCCTTGGACCTTAGTTTCTAGTTTAGAAACCCCTTATATGTTTATTCGTGGGATATCTTTTCCCCGCTTTCTAGACTTGGGTTGTAATAACCTATATTGGTCTATTTTAGCATTTGTTTCATTTAGTTTTTGGCACCCGCGTATTAATCCTTAACTTATAACAAAAAGTTTTTAAAAATCTCACAAATTCCGCTTTAATTTATTAGTTATATTTTCCGCTTTATCGCGGGGTGTCACAGTTGGTATCAGAGCATATGTTGCTCCCGACGCACACACATGTACCCCAAATTTAAACTTGAACTTGACCTTGAATAATGAATGAGAGATGGGTAGACTTAAGGACCTAAGGTGGTAGTCTGTAATGTGTTTGCTCTTTATTAGGTTCTAACATGTTTGTTGATTGTCATCTAATAATTGTTGTGCCCTTGGATCAATGACCATGAGCTTTCCCGTGTTGCGATCAAGACTTGGTGCCTAGAGTCGAAAATTGAAGATTTGTTCAGCCTTGAAGAATGCTTACTTCCTCGAGATGTGTCTCATTCTTTGTGTACCTTGCCTTATCCTTTATCTCTTGGTGCTCATCCTCCTTCTAAACTCTCTTCTGTTTTACTTTGAAAGCTACTCTTGTATTTCTTAACTTGTCCTTTGTTCCTTGCTTATCCTCCCTTAATGCCTTTTTTTATAGTACTCTTTCTTTTGAGGAATGTTGACCTTGGTTGGAAATTTTGTCTTTTGAGGAGGTTGTTTGTGTTTGACCCTTAATCCTGGTTTTGAGAGGATTTGATGTTGGAAAGACTTAAGTAGTGTGATGAGACATACTTGATGGTTCTTATACCTAGATCCTTGATAAAGTGAATATATTTGATTGGTGGATTTTGTGTGTCAAGTGTGAGTTGCATTGGTTACTAAGGTTATAGAACTTGGCTTTGTTGTTTATGTTTGGGATACTAGTGCTTAGTGCTTGACTTTAAATGGATGGAAATGAATGGTGGAATATTTGAGGAACCCTTTCTGGGAATTTATAGCTTGATACTCGGATCTTTGATTGAAGATTTTACTATTTTGAGAAACCCGTGGTTGACACTAGTTGGATATGAGTATAGCTTTGTTGTAGACTTTGACTTTGACCTCGTGGAAATTGTTTGTGGATGTTTGAGGATTTAGAGTGATGAGATTACACTTATAGTGGAGTACCTTGTTTCGTGGAATTGATTAGGATGAAGGAACATGATTGTTTTGAGGAAATCCTTGGCAGTGTTGTGATTATAAGTTGTGTTACTAGGAATTTTTCAGAACCGTTTAGGATGATGTTGTGGTTTGAGGTTTGAGTACCTGGCGTTTCCCCGTTGCCTAATTTCCCTTCTTCCTTGATCATAAACGTTACCGTTCATACCTCGTTTCCTTGCTTCATCATACTCTTCTTTTAAGTTTGATGCTAGTAACCTATAAAATTCTATCTTTGACATCCTTGTTGATTTGACTTCGAACCTTGCCCTATGAAATTCATCATAGCTCTTTTTGTCGGTTAAGTTAGGACTCTGTTAGCGTACCTGGTATTTATGTTGTCTAAATTGTTTTTCATTTCATACAATTTCTAAACATTTCAAGCTACCATTTTTGTTTCGTTGTCAAAAGTTTATGTTACTTTTACAAAACCCTACCTAATTTAAAGGTTTGAAAATAAAAACTTGGTTTAATTCCCTACTTGCTCTTTAAATATAAACTTATTTATCAGAATTTTAATTGCTAAATCCGAGATTTCTTTAAGTTTTATCCGATTCCTGTTAACTTTGATCTATTTACGATTTCTTTGTTAAAGTTTAATATTACCTTTCAGAGATTTGACTCCCTTTTGGGTTTAAAAGTGAAACCTTTATTTCTATTTGGACTTTTGCAAAAGAAATTTGAGTAGATTATCTTTTTCTTTTGATTTAAACGTTGATCGGATGTTAGAACTCGTTATTGAAGACGTTTGATAACCTGTTCTACGCTTGTCGGCGAATGATTTTGTTTTGAATTTGTCTTTGACTTGGAAGGTTAGCGTTCTTGTGTGCACGACAAGAGCAATTTCGCTCCATGAATGAGACTTACACTTTTGAAAACTCTCCGTTAATGTTTTTGAAAGTGTTTTGATTTTGATTTATACAAATGATTTGCCTTTCAACTTGGTTCTATCGGAAAACTTTAGTTGAAGCTTTTGAAAGAATTTTAATTCTTACGATAAGTAACCTTTTAAATGTTTCGGTTACCGAGTCCAGTTCCAGTTTCATTTTAAATAACCTTTCATTTTTACTTTCAAGTTTCGAGGACGAAACTTTTTAAAAGATGGGGTGATTGTAACACCCGCGAATTTCCCTTTCTGACAGTTAAAATTTATTAAACCGTTTAATTATTTTGTTATATATTTTTGAATTATTTTATTTAATTAATTTTATGTCAAACACGATTTTTATAAACGTATTATATAAAAGCTCATTTTTATAAAAATACGTACGATTAAATTATATTTTTAAGGCACGATTTATATAATAATATATGTATACGTATTTTTGGCCGGATAATAATAATGACTGTAATAGTAATAATTCCCGTCTTAAATCCCGTCTAACATTAGACCGTCACATTTTATTTGAGAATCTTATCTTAACACGGACCAATCGTATGTCGACAACATATATCCTATCCACCCCACACTCTACTTTTATATCATTATAGATATTTGTTATTATTATTATTATTAATATTAATATTATTATTATTATATAATGTTGTTGTTGTGATGCTGCGTCCCCCCCCCCCCCCTTTCCTTCTCCTTCCTTTTTCCTGCGGAAACCAAGCAACAACAGCAACACCCAAACAGCAGCTCCACCATTTTCGATCTCCAAAAACCCAGATTTCGCCTTCATTCCTCAACCAAATTTCATAAAACTTACTCCATTAGCTTCCCCTCCTCATTCTCCTTCTTCCTATATAAAAAAGAGCCAAGCTTTCATCCGGTTTCATTTCGGCCGTCTTTCAAAGATGCGGTTTTGGAGCTAATCTCTTCCATTTTGGGTTTAGAATCACCCTTGGATGGTTCCTTGGACGTCTAAGAGCTCATAAACAGGTAACGGTGATAGGTTACTCGACAAATGTCGAACTTTCGTCTTATGGGTCGTTTATATGCCTTTGTTTGATAACGTGTGGTCCTTGCGTCTCTTATCCTTGATGTGTTAATTTTTCCATCTTAAATTGTTGCTGGTAACAGCTGTTTTGGGGTGGGTATTCCGGGTTTTGCCCGCGCGAGACTTTGGTGCTTTTGTCCATGAATGCTCGTTTTAATTTCCGCCTAATCCATGTCATAAACGGCTCGTTTTTAGAACTGTTTTCGTGCCTGTTGTGGTGCCTTTGTGCGCTTCTTCTAGGACCGTTTTGGGATAGTTGTGCCCTGTTTCGAACAGTCGAGCACGGTGGATGTGTGGACTGTTTTGAGAGGAAAAAAAAAGGGGTTGTGATACGGGCCTGTGGCTGTTTGCAACGGGTTGGTCGGAGGCAGCATATTACCCGTTTCAGGCCGACTGTTGGTGGCTTGCTAGGTGGTTGTTTGGGACGGAGGGAGTATATAGTAAGGATAAGCTTTCATTTTGCGATATTGTGGGGAATAGGTAAACATCGTGGCATATGCATTTCTGCTTCTCACCGAGATGTGGGATTGTTGGGACACTGCTGTTTGTTTGATCCCAGAGATGATATTCAGATCCTCATGAAATAATGCATAGTTATGTGTTTCAGTATATTCATACCTCCATTTTAAGATGATAAATGCAACTACCTTTTAAGAGCCAGCGATTAAGCAGGTTTCTGGGCCGTATAATCTGCTGCTTTAGCGGAAATAGATTGCATGTGGAAATCATTGGCATCTGAATAATATGCATTACTCGAAAATGACTTAGGAGCTGGTAATTGACTTTTGGTTGGGGCGGGTTTATGATTACCCAAAAGTGGGCTCACTTACATCTATGCTATTGGGCCATGTTGTGTTATATTTTAAAATATAATTATATAACCGTCTCGTATTTTATATAACGATAATTTGTTAATATCGTTCTTTCACATAGTCATTTTGTTGGGCTTACTATATTTCTTTCCTTGGGCTTGTATGTTCAATTCGTAGGGCTTGTCATATTTCATGTGTTGGACTCCATATGATTTATTTGTTGATCTTTATATGATTTAAATGTTGGGTTGGACATGTCTTGTTTGTTGGGCTTAATATAATTCAATTATTGGGTTTCTCATAATTTGTTTATTGGACTGATTTTGTCACTGGTATTGGACTTGTTTGCATTCCGAAATTCTCACGTGACGTAAATTATTCATTATACCTTATTATATTTTATTTAAACGGCATGTTAAATTATGAAATGGAATATTTAATAATAAATACAAGTATGAAACATTTATTATATATAAGTACTTGTGAGAGTCATATCTTTGATAATGTCTTGAATTGTTTGGTTGTGAGAGTCTTGGTCCTATCGGATACTAGGGGTGAGCTATAAGCCCTCTAGTTGCGATATGATCGTCGGGATTGATGTTCCCATCCGTACTCATGGTGAGATGCAAGCCATGAGTATGAATGTGACATTAATGGTCCCGTGTCATATGATATTCGCATGATCATTCTTACTCTTATTGTGACTCAAGTGTGACGTTTTACATTGTGTGACGACTTGACTTTCCTTTTTACCCCTTTCGGACCTTTGGTTACGAGTGTGTGCCATGTTTCCGGATTGGGTTATCTTTCCTCTTTCGGACCTTTGGTTACGAGTGTGTGCCATGTTTCCGGATTAGGATATCCTTCCGCCTTTCTTCGGACCTTTGGTTACGAGTGTGTGCCATGTTTCCGATTAGAGGTTACTCGACCTTTGGTTACGAGTGTGTGCCATGTTTCGAGTCTTGGATACGATTGGTATATCGTATGTCGAATCGGGTGACGTCCATCCCGAGAGTCTGGATCCAGGTTTAGACTAGGACCGTATTATGATCGTCGTCCTACCAGGAGGTTGGAGTCTAGGAGGTAGTCTTGTGTGTGGTATCTCGGACATGCTTTAAAGGTAGCCTCGAGTGGGATACTCCGTCTACACTTTGTGTCGGTCTTACACTTGTTGAGTCGGTCAATATGAGTTGGTTGACTTGGTTGCTCCATGCCCTTGATTGCATATTTATTCTCGTATATCATGCATATTCCATTAAGAAAGCATTATGCCTATCTCATCATGATTATCCATTATGTTCTCTGGTTCTTTATTGTTCATATATGATGCATGATCAATATGTCTAATTAAGTGGTTGTTTACTTGCATTTCGACATATTGTGGCTGGGAGAACCTTGAGTTACTCCCCACTGACTGTGGCGTTCATGTTTACATGAATGACAGGTTGTGAAGATGCTTACGTGGGGAAAACGTGTGGGCTAGCGAGAACTAAATCCTTGGACCTTAGTTTCTAGTTTAGAAACCCCTTATATGTTTATTCGTGGGATATCTTTTCCCCGCTTTCTAGACTTGGGTTGTAATAACCTATATTGGTCTATTTTAGCATTTGTTTTATTTAGTTTTTGGCACCCGCGTATTAATCCTTAACTTATAACAAAAAGTTTTTAAAAATCTCACAAATTCCGCTTTAATTTATTAGTTATATTTTCCGCTTTATCGCGGGGTGTCACAGTGGACATGGCATTGACTTGTTGAAGAGATAAGGCCGTATTGTGAGTCTCCAATTTTTGCTGAAGCAAGGCAATTTGAGCCTTCAAGATGGAAGTATCGAAAGCTTCCTCCTTACCCTTGATTGGTGCACTCCGGCAATTGACATATTGAGCATCATGGATCGCCATGGATTCAATTGTGGCATGAGCAATATCGGTGTCAATTTGATCGAACCGCTCATTGTTGGCGGAATCAAGAACTCGTCGGGATTCGGCACAACATCCATTGTAGAATGTTATAGCTAAGAACCAAGGATCCAGCCCATTATGTGACCATTGTCTTTGCAACTCCTTGTATCTCTCCCAAGCTTCATACAAGCTCTCTAGTGCTTGTTGGCGGAACCCCCGTGATTTGGCTCCTCAAAGATTGAGTTTTCTCCAGTGGAAAATACTTTTGGTAAAAAGTAAAAGCCAAAGTCTCCCAATTGGTATCCCCATGGCTTCTCTATCAAGGCTATTGATCCATAGCTTAGCTTTGTCCTTCAATGAGAAAGGGAAGAGTATCTCCCTTATTTGAGCTTATGTGACTCCTGTTTGCCTAATCATTGAGTAATAGTCACAAAAAATTTTCACAAGCAAATTGGGATCCTCCAAAGGACTTCCCCCAAATTACCTTCTCTCCACAAGGCCAATAAAAGACGATTTGATCTCGAAATCCGAGGCTCTAATTTGGGTAGTAGTGATACCCCTTGGATGCATAGCCGCGGTGGACTGGGAATGATCGGAAAGCTTTGCCATCTTTTTTATCGGAGATGGTGGTGGCGGTTGAGATGATGAACTAGAACCTTATTCCTCGTCACCAATGGGATAGTTGGTACGAATGCGTTCCAGACCGCCGGGACTAGAAGATGCGTCAAGCTCCTTAAAATAATTAAGTCGGCTACGGAACGTTCTCTCGGGCTCCGGGTCAAAGGGAATCAATTCTCCGGTACGAGAGGACCTGGACATAAGACAACAATCCTCAAGAAACTTGTAAGGAACAAGTGTTCCTTAAGACAAAAGAAAACAAGATAGAAATCAACAATTCTAAACGCAATAAAACCTTGCTCACCGGCAACGGCGCCAAAATTTGATAGGCTATCGCACACCTAACAAAGATACCCTAAACTTGGCTAACAAATTAATGTAGTAAATTAAGGGTCGAATACAAGGAGACGAGAATTGCGTTATGAAATGCTATGAGTAGAATTGTATCTAGGTCGATTCAAATGTTTGGTTAGTTTGTTTGTTAAAATTATAAATAAAATGATGTAAATTATATATGATAAAAGAGTCTAGGTGAGTCGGGTCACACATGCAAATATATAGATGTTCATGTTAAACTAGAAATAGGTAATATTATCAATGGTTTAGGTCTTATGACTGATGAGTCATAATTATATACATATTTATGCCTCCCCTTAATTGCTTTTGATACGGTTTTCGTGCTAGTTTATAGCATTTACATGCCTTTTAAGTTAGAATGTCGATACTTCCGCCTTTTGATGTTTAATGCAGGAATGATACATTTGAGGAGCAAAGGAATGAAATGATCATCGCGGAGTGGGCATGAAGGGATACACGAAGCATGGCACGAGAATCCATAAGAATGAAGGAAGAGAAGTTAAGAAGAAAACACGAAGAAAAGAGCTTCTTATTACAAGTGCCTACTTTGAAGAGCCATATCTTGAGTTCTACAATGGATTTTCAAGTGATTCCAATTGGAGGTGAAAGCTTATCCTCTTAGCTTTCCAACGCCGTGAAAATCGCTTGTTTCTGACAAGTAACGAAGAAATGGCGGCCGTTTGAAGTTCAGTGCGCGAAGCAGGAAATTGGTTGACTCGATCGAGGAACCTCATGCTCGATCGAGTCACTCTCGACTCGATCGAGGAACCAACCTAATCAACTAAATTTCGCAATGTCGAGAGTTGGGTGTTCTTGAACTTTGGTGCCTCGATCGAGTCACTCTCGACTCGATCGAGGAACCTTCCAGTTTTATAATTCCCGCAACTTTCCTTAAGTCGGTTATGTATTTCTATAAATACCAAAACTCGTACCCTAAGTTGCCAGATGCTTTATTTTCAGTAGGTTTAATATAGCTACCTTAGAAAACTCTCTCAAATAATTAGTTTAGTTTATTTATTGTTCTTACTTCCGGATCTAGCTATTTACGGTATTGTTCTTAATCTTTCCTTTATTATTAGTCATTTATTTCATTGTTCATCTTTTATGCTTGCAATCATGTTTCTTATTAATGTTATTGTTGTTCTTCTTTCTATTATGCGTAGCTAAATCTCTTATCTAGAGTGAAAGGGGATCTAGGTTGTTAGAAAAGGGATTATTATGAATTGATTGTTAAATTGCTCTTAATTGTTGTTTGATTATCGTACTACTTCTAATTAGTTAATTACTGATCAGAATTGATTAATTAGTCTTGCATAAACTAGGATTATCACCGACCGGGTTAAGACTAGTATAGGCCACGATAATTGAATAGAGATAATTTAATGATAGCGACCGCATGTTAAATTAGATCTAAAAGAAATATTGAATCAACCGATCATATGACTTTCAACAATATACATTGCTCAATCAATGAATTAAATTCTACCCTTTGACGACGACCTAGTGAACCCGATCCCTAGACTTTTTAATATTATTGTTATTCATCTTTTATTTACTTGCAATTAGTTGATTAGCATACAAACAATCAAACCCCCAAAATTGGTTACCTTAAGACGGAATTAAATATAAACAAACTAGATAATCACCGCCTCCCTGTGGATTCGACCCTGACTTACCGCTAGCTATTTTGTTAGTAGTAGTTTAGGTTTACTTTGATTAAGGTGATACGACTTTAGCCTTATCAAATTTGGCGCCGTTGCCGGGGAGGCAACAATTTTTCTGTTTGTTTTTGTTTAGTTTGTCTTTTGTCTCAGGGAACATCAGTTCCTTGAGACCGTTCTAATGTTTTCCATCGAGTTTCTACAGGATAAAGATGAGAACTTCCATGATTACATGCTTAGATGGAATGATTGGATTCGTTCCCATAATTATGAGGCTAAAATTCCACGGCTTACTATGTGCCTTACCATCATAAAAGGTATGAACAGACAAACCCAAGCCTACATTGACTCCATAGGTATGGGAGATTTTGGTGGTAAGAATATTGAAGATGTCCTTTCTTTCTTTGAATGGCTTGATATTGAATGTATTAACACTACTACAAATCCAGGCAACTACAACGCCCCTTTAACAACGAATATTCATGAAAATCACAATAAACGTTGTAGAATGCATGGCGCGAATTTTACTAAAATAAATTACAACGGGTATGGTTATAAAAACCGTTGTTATTAGTTTTAACAACGGGTCACACATTAACAACCGTTGTTAATAATTTGGCGCAAAATTGGCGCAAAGTTAGTGAAAAGTAATAACAACGGTTATTTTTGAAACCCGTTGTTAAACCTTATTTAACAACGGGTGTTTTCTACAACCGTTGTTAAAACATATTTCACAACGGTTGTTGTTTAATAACCGTTGTCAATACCTTCCATACTATAAACCACACAAACACAAGTCTGCTGCACCCAAAAACACAAACCTTAATACACAAACACAAACCCAAAGAAGAAACAAACACAAACACAAAACACACACTTTCTCATCGTCTCTTTCTCTCTTTCTCATCGTCGCTTTATCTTCTCGCCATTCTTTTGATTTCATCGTCTCTTTACGTACGTTCTGTAATTATCAGGTTTGTTTCATCGTCATTATTTTATTGTTCTAATTATTTCATTTCAATGTATGTGTTTTTATCGACCATTAGGTTCCGTTAAGCATCTGCTAATTATTTCATTTCCATGTATGTGTTTTTATCGACCATTAGGTTCCGTTAAGCATCTGCTAATTATTTCATTTCCATGTATGTGTTTCTAATTATTTCATTTCCATCTTCTTTGGCGTCCTTCAGTACGGATCGAGCATGTTTTAGCAGTTAGGGTTTGGAGAATATATTGAGATAATGGAAATGCATGTTAGTTGAGATAATGCAATGTATTTATACTAATGTGTGGGTTGAGTTGTTTTTTAATTAATATATATGTTAGGAAGTTGTGCCATATATGTTAGGAAGTTGTGCCATAATCGGATCTTGATGATGACTGATAGATCTATGGAGTTGAAAAAATGGAAGCAAATCAAACAAGCATAACTCAACACTTTCAAAATGATCATTTCATTTAATTTTAAACCAAATACATTACAAAGAAATTATCGAAATCAAAAGATGTATAATAAGCCGGAACAACCCCGGTTAAGCGTAAAAAACGCTTCTCAACCTGCCACCAATCACGCCACTCTGGTATACCGCTAACTTCCGGGTCATTGGCTTCATATTTTGCAATAACAGATTGAATATATGCAAGGACACGACTTGCATGTGGAGATAAGGTTGGAAGAGTACAACTCAACATATCTCTCGGTCGCAGACCAAGTTGCGAGTATCGTGTAGACGAGGGTATGAAGATGATGATGATGATGAGGCTTTGTTGACAAGCCGGACCGCTTCACGCCTCTTAATCCAATAATTCCGTTGATGTTCAAGGGATGCTTTGATTAATGGGTGTTGATCGGCGGAAGCCCTACGAGAACCTTCCCATCATCTTCAATCGTTTGTGTAAGCCATTCTTCGTTGTTGATAAAATTAGGGTTCGTTGCCATGTTGTTTCAATTAATGAATGTTAGTAAAGGATGCTTTAATATGTTAGTAAAGGATGCTTTAATATTTATAGCTAGTAATATTTAATTTTTTTTTTTTATTTTTTAAGAACAAACAACAACGGTTATTTATAAATAACCCGTTGTTATAACTTTCCCCCCAAAATTGAGTCACACTTTCCACAACGGGTTTTTATACTTAAAACCGTTGTTAATAGTTTTAACAACGGGTTTCTTAAGAAAACCAACCGTTGTTAAAACCTTTTACAACGGACGCTTTAACAACGTCCGCTTTTTTATATAACAACGGTTTTTAACCGTTGTTATAGCCTGTATCTGTAGTAGTGTAAACCCAATTTTTCATTTCAACCATACATGGATGAGGGTGTGGGTGAGACCATAGAAACCATTTTAAAGAATGAAAAAGATATTGAGGGAAACATAGAGGATGAGACCATATGCTCAGTTGATAACCCCTTCTTTGACGACAATCTAGAACCCCTCTATGACGATTTTACGCTGACACAGAGTCACATGAGGAAGACTTGACAGACCCCTTAGATTACCCCTTTTGTGATGAGTCTTGGGATAAGGAGAGTGATGATGCGCGATTCGAAGATCTTGAGGTTAAATGGGACTCATGTGACGATTTGCTGACTCTTTCTTTTGATACATCCCCTTCAGTTATTGAATTTGATTCTAATTTTGAGTCCAGTGAGGTTCATTTTATTACACCTGTGCATAATGCATATTTTGATGTTTCTGATGTTGAAGATGATATTGATGAATACTCTGCACAAGGGACCCTTACTAAGGACCCTTCAGATGCTTTGATATGTTTTGAGACATGTGTAGGTGAATCTCCCATTTGGAAAGCTGAGCTGGATGCTTTAGAGGCTGAAATATATGGGATAGAGCCTATCAACAAAGGGAACGCGAAGGTATACGAGTCAGTGAATACTCCTAACACGGTAGAGGTAATATATTCTTTTGCCACCAATTCCGATATTAAGAGTGGTAGACCTCCTGACCAAGAGGTAATTGTTGACGATAATTTCCTGAGGATTACTGGTGTAGTGAGTGATAAATTACCTCGTATGACTTCTACTTTGTGCTTTCATACTCCATACTCTTTTGGTTGGACTAACAATTTGATGCGGTTTTGCTATAATTGTCATCAAATATTTGATATGCTGAGACGGTCTTTAACATTGATTTTATATGCTCCTGTTATATCTTGGTGCTACTTATGCTTTTGTGTAGCACATGCGCAGATTTATGATCAACTATTAAGAGCTTTGAGCTGTTTTGATTGTGCCCAATTGCGGGTAATCGATATATAAAGAAAGGAAGGGGACGACAACAGGTTCCTCGATCGAGTAAGACGAGGCTCGATCGAGTAACCACGTTTTTGGGTTTATTTCGTAGCTGACTTGATGTGGAATTGCGCGGTTGATTATTTTCCCCTGTTTTGCAGCTGGTTTGGGGGAATCATAAGCTCTTACCCGGTATTTTCTTCCCTTGTACCTTCTTTAATTGTATTATCTATTTCTTTTCTATTCCTCTTGTTAGTTGTGTCCTCTAGGTTGCTGGAGATTTGTGTGTGATTGCTATGCTGTAGGCGTCACAATGAGGACACTGTGACATTTAGGTTTGGGGGAGGAGTTTAATTATGTTGTGTGCATTTATATAAAAAATCCATAAAAATAAAAGAATTATAAAACACAAAAACACGTTTTTCTTTTGTTTTAGGTAGAACCTTGGTGAATTAAATAACAATGATGTTAAATTGCATTGTTTTTGCATTTGAATCTCAAATAGTTGTTCATGTACATTGTTTTGACTCGTTAGCCATGAAAACAAAGCTCATAATTCAAGTCTTTACCGTATTGACATGCCTTATATTGATTAGATTTGACATAATTACGTTGGTAAACTACTTAAATTCTGAGGTCTATAGAGCTTCCTAGGCCAGGAACATCAATAAACTGGTCTCATTGTCAATTAGGCTTGAGTGTGGTTTCTCCTTGTGGAATGTGTAATATCAAATTGCATAAGTGTGACATTGATTTCTTGATACTTTTATTGCTTTCATTTGACTAAGTACATGTGGATAGGCGATTCTTATCGTTCAAATAAGCCTTACATTACCTTTTGTTAGCCCGTTTGAACCCTTGTAGCCAATATTAATTACATAATATGAGCTACAATCCAAGAATTTGCCTACCTTTTCGGGACAGTCGCAGTTGCTTGTTTATCATGTCTATTTTGCTATCATGGTTGGGTTGGGACTTATTGTTGTCATGTGGGTATAGCAAAATACTTTTAGCGATTGTGTTGTATCCTTGTGTTGGAAAAAGAAAAATATGAAGCAAAAGAAAAAGAAAGAAAAAATAGAAAAAGAGAAAAAGAGAAAAGAAAAGAAAAGAGATTGCTTCATTTGGTTTTATCAAGGATCAAAAAGATGGTTGTTAGAGTTTAATGTATAATTGGAGAGTAGTTTGTTAGCTCTCATATGTTGTAAAGTTGAGATCATTTCTCTAAGATGGTTGACTCGATCGAGGAACCTCATGCTCGATCGAGTCACTCTCGACTCGATCGAGGAACCAACCTAATCAACTAAATTTCGCAATGTCGAGAGTTGGGTGTTCTTGAACTTTGGTGCCTCGATCGAGTCACTCTCGACTCGATCGAGGAACCTTCCAGTTTTATAATTCCCGCAACTTTCCTTAAGTCGGTTATGTATTTCTATAAATACCAAAACTCGTACCCTAAGTTGCCAGATGCTTTATTTTCAGTAGGTTTAATATAGCTACCTTAGAAAACTCTCTCAAATAATTAGTTTAGTTTATTTATTGTTCTTACTTCCGGATCTAGCTATTTACGGTATTGTTCTTAATCTTTCCTTTATTATTAGTCATTTATTTCATTGTTCATCTTTTATGCTTGCAATCATGTTTCTTATTAATGTTATTGTTGTTCTTCTTTCTATTATGCGTAGCTAAATCTCTTATCTAGAGTGAAAGGGGATCTAGGTTGTTAGAAAAGGGATTATTATGAATTGATTGTTAAATTGCTCTTAATTGTTGTTTGATTATCGTACTACTTCTAATTAGTTAATTACTGATCAGAATTGATTAATTAGTCTTGCATAAACTAGGATTATCACCGACCGGGTTAAGACTAGTATAGGCCACGATAATTGAATAGAGATAATTTAATGATAGCGACCGCATGTTAAATTAGATCTAAAAGAAATATTGAATCAACCGATCATATGACTTTCAACAATATACATTGCTCAATCAATGAATTAAATTCTACCCTTTGACGACGACCTAGTGAACCCGATCCCTAGACTTTTTAATATTATTGTTATTCATCTTTTATTTACTTGCAATTAGTTGATTAGCATACAAACAATCAAACCCCCAAAATTGGTTACCTTAAGACGGAATTAAATATAAACAAACTAGATAATCACCGCCTCCCTGTGGATTCGACCCTGACTTACCGCTAGCTATTTTGTTAGTAGTAGTTTAGGTTTACTTTGATTAAGGTGATACGACTTTAGCCTTATCAATGACAACCACCTCTCGGCCTTATTGTTAACCATAGAACGGGTCATAACGAGCTCTCGCTATGGCTAGGTCGGTCTACTATAACACGCTTAGTCTAATTCATTTGCGTGCCTCTCAACTTATAAAAGTGAATCAACAAATTAATTTAAGATAGTGATCAATTACCAAAGATTAGCAATTAAAACAAGCATGTAATAGAAATTTATCAAACAATATTATGTCATCCTAATTTAAGATTTAAAAATATTAGTTATGCATGGCTTCCCTAATCCCTAGACAAAAAGGACTACTCACTCATATTAGAAATAAAACTAATGATGTATGAATTAATAAACATGATTCTAATAAAAATATAACTAAATGAAAGTATAAGAATTATGAATAAACTAAATAGTGATAACATATGAATTAGTGAAACTGCTAATGATAAGAAATGTAAATATGAAATGCTAGAATAAACTATTATGCTATTAACTTGATAATGAAATGTAAAAACAAACTAATATGACAATGCTAATAACTAAAATGTAAAGTATGAAATAACGATAATGAAGAATGAATCAACGAAATTAACGAGAAATGTAATTACCGTAACAAGAGAACTTGGAATTTGAATAAGTAGAACTCAAATAACAAACCCAAATAACTTGTATAGAATGCTTGAATTATAAAGAACAAATGCTTGAAGTAAATTGATTATAACAAAGGAAATGCTTAACAAAATGTAAACTAATTCTGAAAACTAAGAGAATTGTGTGCTTTAGAGTATAGGAAGGTGATAAAAGATGGTAAAAGATATCCCCTAATAACGGATTAAGCACCCTATATATAGTGATAAAGGGGTGAAACGTAAAATTCAATGGGGAATGAAACCCCGATCGGGGACAGGCCACTCCGATCGGGGACGCTTGTTTCTCGGTTAAATACCTAATCTAGCATGCCATAAAGTAATAGACTCAGCGAGATAAACGGAAGCGGTAGAGTTTTTATTAATAGTCACCACATCGAGCATGAAAAGCACACCATTAAAAAAACCTTTTCCAACAAAATTATTGTTTCTAGTGAGTAGAAGCTTATCGGATTCAAAAGTGAGTTTTAAACCGGCCTTGTTAAGTAGAGGTCCTGAAATAAGGTTCCTATGAATTTCTGGAACATGAAGAACATTATTAAGTTTGAGAACTTCACCGGAAGTTAGCTTCAGTTGTACCTTTCCCTTACCAATGACGCGTGTAGTGCTAGAGTTACCCATGAACACGCATTATCCATTAGTTTCTGGCACATATTCTTTGAACGCTTCTTTGTCACAACATATGGGACTCGTAGCTCCAGTATCCAGAATCCATTCTCTGACGTTGCTTACCAAATTTACCTCGGATACCACAGCGGCAATTACTTCATCTATTTCGGTGAGATGAGCTTGATGCTTGTTTTTTGACTTTCCTTGGGATAATCCTTGCGGACAAAATCTTGCAGAATAACCCGTTTCACTACAAGTGAAACATTCTCCTTTGAACGACCTTTTGGGTTTGAAATTTGTTTGATATTTCACACCTAGATTTTGGTTTGATCATTTGTCCTTGTAGTTGTTGCGTCTATGACCCTTGTTGTGATTTTTTGTCCCAACAAGATTGGCGTTTGAAGAAGAATGATCAACTTGTTTACCTTTTGACTTGATTCGATTTTGCTCTTCAATCTTGATGTGTGACACCAACTCAACAAGAGTGAAATGTTTCTGTTTGTGTTTCATGGAGTGCATATAATTCTGCCAAGATGAAGGAAGTTTCTCGAGTAGACAATTAAATTGAAATATTTCACATATTTTCATACCCTCCACGATAATATCAGCACATAATGTCTCATACTCATGAACCTGATCTAAAACAGGTTTTTCATCACGTATACGAAAACTTAACCATCTATTGCACGCATATTTTTTAGTGCCAAAATCATTTGTTCCGTATTTTGTTTTAAGAACGTCCCAGATGTCTTTAGCAGTTTCAAGCTTGCCATAGATCAAAAATAAAGGTTCGGTCATATAGTGCAGTAAAAGACCACGACAAGTTTTATTGTCAGCAGGATAATTCCGTTCACTGTTTTATGGTGCTTCAGTTTCAGTTAAAGTATAATCTACCTTTAACTGGATTAAAAGATAATCAATTTTTTTAGACCAAACCCTATAGTTTTTACAGTCAAGTAAATCCAACTTTGACATGTCAGGGATAAAAACTGTAGGCATGGGGTTCGGATTAAAAGAAGCAGCAGAAATTGGCATAGCCATATCGCCTCTGAAAAATTTAACGAGCAAGAAAAAAATTCAACTTTAGACTGTAGGCGGTATAACTATTAGATAAACAATGAACGGGAAAAACTTACAGAATCGGTAAAGGAGAATGTCATGGCGTGATTAGAATCACTGCCTTAAAGTTCAATTTGCCCCACTCGATACACACGGCCTCGTGGCAACCAACCCCCAGGGTTACACGACGCCCGAGCCTAAGGTTTATGACAAAGACTCAGATTGAGGATTACTAACAGAACATTCCCGAAATCATCTTGTAGTAAGCGATGTATTATAGAGAGAGAACAGGGAAGATGAGAATCATATTTTGTGTGTGTTAAAATGTTGTTGTTGAGAGTTATTTATAAGAGAAAAAGGAAGGATTTAGATGTATAATTAATATGTATCGGAAATAGTTTTTAGAAGACTACAAAATCACCATTGGAAAACCGTAGTCATCCTTTAGAAGACTGCAGCAATCAGTCTTAGAAAACACACAATCAGACTTAGAAGACTGCAATTAATTTTCGGAACTTGTGAAAAAATAATATGTGGAGAATAAGTGATCTCATATCCAAAAGGATCCTACGGTCCGCACCGCAGGTGCTCTACCCGAGCCCGGTCCGGCCCGGCATGGCGTGCGCGCGTGTGTGGTGACGCTGCCCCTTCACTACTACACATATTAGTAGTGCAAAACATTAGATCATTTATAAACTACAACCTCTTAGTTTATTCTACCAATGTGGGATAAAAGGATTTCTTTTGAAGCAATACTTCCAACAGCTTCTTATATTATAAAATTGTGTCTAATTTGTACTCCGTAATTCATTATACAGATGAGCTCGTTAGATTATTGATACGTGCATTTTATATAGTCTTTTTAGCCTATTTTATGCACGTATTTCTATGCTTTTATCGTGGTTTTACGCTACGAAATGCCCCGAATATGTTACTTTGGGTTATTTTGTCTTATTTACAGGAAGGGACCCGAAAGGAGTGAAATCAAGCTATTTACCGTCCGTTTAGCATGCATTTGGAGGAAGAGATAATTTGGAACGGGAAATGTTGCTGTCGTGGGATGCGTGAAGGTGTTTCCGGAGCTAAAAGGACAAGTCAAAGTCAAACTAATGAGAATTCTAAGCTGCTGAAGTCAATATCCACTTGATCGAGTAGTTTACCACTCGATCGAGTGGTTTAGGAGTCAATAATCAGTCGATCGAGTAGACTATGTAGTCGATCGACCAGTTCTTTTTATGCACTTACTCGATCGAGGACATTGTTAGTCGATCGAGCAGTTTCTGGCTGGGTTTGCTCGATCGAGTGATTTAGTTACTCGATCGAGTGGATTTTGCTACGGGTTGGGCTTTTTAGTCCAATTCCGTCATTAGGTTTAATCCTATTCCAATTTTCTTATAAATAGGAGTTAGGACGTCATTAGTCAATCATCCAGTAATCCAAGGATCACGTTGCTCTTTTCCCTTTCTCTATACACTGTTACTTTCATTTCTTCATTTCCGAATTCTTTAATCTAGTAATTTCTTCTTCCCCTTTTCTCTTTCTTTTAATGTTTATTGTTATTATTTATTTTATTCTTGTTTCCCCCATCTCCATGTCTAGCTAAATCCCCTTAGTATGTTAGGATTAGGGAAGCCGTGGTAGCGATGCTTTAACTGTATTAAATAGATTAGCCTTGCGATAGGAATTGTATTAGGCAATTTAATTGTTATCCGGTCAAATGTATGCATGCAGGAGACCCATAATTCTAGTTAACCCCGACCTAGATCGAAAGATTGGAAGGGAAGGCTTGCTTAATTACAATAGGGTATTGCAGTGAGGGCGAAAGTTAAGCTGTTTACGCTCTAGGGCGGTTTAAGGACCGAAAGGTGACGACCATAGCTCTTCTTATCAATAGTCTAATCGCCTTAGTATTCTCGATAATATAAGATCCAATAGCTGCCACGGTGTACCGACTTCTAGCATACTCCCTTCTCTCTTGCTGTTAATTTCTCTTGTTTATTTCTCTCGCTTTAATCTCTAGTTTAGTTAACACAATTCAAACCCCCATTTCTGTGACACCCTGACAGACCAAATTAGACAGATATTTAGCAACTTAGCCTCCCTGTGGAGATCGACCCTACTTGCCGCTGACTTCTGTTAGCAGTAATCTAGGTATTTTATTTTTGGTGTAGAAACGACCGCATCAATTATCTGTCCAAACATTGTTCCTTATATTACCCAAGCAATTAGAGATGATAATGAACGGATGTGAGAAGACACAATAGCTTTTGTGTTGATCAATATTATTTTTTTAGTGTTGAAAATTTAATGTATTGATCAAATATTAGATATTGTACTATTGATAAATGTTATACTCACCGGTGATGAAAAGTTGCCGCTTTAATATAGGAGTATTTAGTTGAGATATTTAATTATTTATTTAAGCAAATAAGTAGATGTCAAGCATATGAAATTCAAGCGCCTGCTACCATGGTTGTGGTGAGTGTTATTTTGTTGTATTTGTCGCAAATTTGAAGTTAATTTACCAATTTGTTGCTTTTGTAAGTTTATTTACCAATCTGTCATTGATCTCTTACTTTTTTTACCAATCTGGTTGTTTGGCGGAAACACTAAAACTCTGATGTGACTATGGAATTGCATGCCTTTGAAAATCGACGAGTTGCTTTTATTTGTTTTTTTGTCTTGAATAATGACAGGGCGCCACGTCAACTCATTTTCCTTCTTGTATTCCTTATTATTATGAGTGTACTCCCTTTTATTCACTCATTTTTTTCCTCATTTTTTCCCATTCTATTTTGCACAAGAAATAAGAAAATGATTTTGGACCACACAAAACACTCTACTCCACATACAATTGATTATGGACCACACAAAACCTTCCAAAAAAGGAAAGAGGGAAGAAACTCCGACTACCATGAAAACGAAAAGAGGGAGTATTACTTTTTCTTAGTCCTAGATCAGATTGCTATATCACACCCCTTTTACTTGTTACGCATCCTAAGTTTCTCGTTTTACCTATTTTGTGTTTTATTTTTTTAGAACAATTCTTTAAAATCTAAATATTGATTTATTAAAAATGAATGATGATACGTGCATTTTATATAGTCTTTTTAGTCTATTCTTGCATGCATCTTTATGCTATTTTAGTAGTTATTTGCTACGAATATGCCCCGAATTGCATACTTTGGAAGTTTTTGTATTAATTGCAGGAATGAGCTTAGAGATGCGGAATCAAGCCTAAAACATGTCCCTACACATGCATTTAGGAGATGAGTTGAGTCGGAGCTTGGAAAGTGCTATTTTGAGATGCGCATTGGAGTAAGGAAGTTAGGCGAGCCAAGAGAGTGCTTCAATTTGCTAGTTCCTGCTTGTAAGAGCCATATCTCGAGTTCTACAATAGTTATTAAGGTGATTCTAGTTGGAGGTGAAATCTTATGCTCTTAGCTTTCCAACGCCACCAACCACGCCCTATTTGTCCAAGTAACGAAGGAATGACAGCCGTTTGAAGTTCAGTGCGCGAAGCAGGAATTACGCGCTGAGAAGTGCTCGATCGAGAACTATTTCTATTCGATCGAGAGCCCATTTGCTCGATCGAGAGCTACTTCTTCTCGATCGAGTGATTAAAGGGAAAGAAGTCTTCGATCGAGAGGAATGCTAAGGAATATCACTCGATCGAGAGCCTTAAGTGCTCGATCGACCAACAATCCTTGACGGGCTGGGCTTTTAAGCTTTATTTTCCGCAATTAGGTTAATAATCCTATTTTCTTATAAATAGGAGTTAGGTCGACATAATAGGGGGCTTCTCCTCTCTAATTACTCTGAATACTCTGTCACTTTTACACTGTTACTTTGCTCTTTCTTTTCCGGATCACTTAATTCAGTAATTTCTTCCCTTATTCTCTTTTAATGCTTATTTCTTCTTTAATTATTGTCATTGCTTATTTTATTATGAGTAGCTAATTCCCCGTAGTATGTTAGGATTAGGGAAGCCGTGGTAGCAATGTTTTAACTGACTTATATAGATTAGTCTTGCGATAGGAATTGTATTAGGCAATTTAATTGTTATCCGGTCGAATGAATGCATGCAGGAGACAATAAATTTAGTTAACCCCGACCTAGATCGAAAGATTGGAAGGGAAGGCTTGCTTAATTACAATAGGGTATTGCAGTGAGGGCGAAAGTTAAGCTGTTTACGCTCTAGGGCGGTTTAAGGACCGAAAGGTGACGACCATAGCTCTTCTTATCAATAGTCTAATCGCCTTAGTATTCCCGATAGTATAAGATCTGATAGCTGCCACGGTAGACCGACTCCTAGCGTACTTCCTTCTCTTACTGTTAATTCTCTTATTCATTTCCCTTGCATTAATCTCTAGTTTAGTTAAATCAATCAAAACCCCCAATTGTGACATTTAGACAGATAAATAGACAAATAGATAGTACATCGCCTCCCTGTGGAGATCGACCCTACTTACCGCTGACTTCTGTTAGTTGTACTTAGGTATTTTATTTTTGGTACGAAACGACAGTATCAAATGACGACGACAAATTGAAAGAAATATGAACTTAGCTGATCAGAAATACCCTTAATCGACACGCCGTGTAAGACACTGCTCTAAAACAGTTAGACCCCCACACAGGTGCTCCTTGGGTTCCGTGGTCACCGATTCCAGGATTAACGCCTCCTTTTTGCACAATGGTGCACTCCACAGATGGAAGTACGAACTGTTCTCAATATGACAGAATGTAATAGAAAATAAATAAGAAGAAGATGTTTTTGTGTTTTCCTTGTTATGTGTAAACTGTGGACGAGTGAAGTTTTTATAGCAGGCAAAAGGGTCCTCCAACAGTCAAAATATTAATGATATTGATTCTGGTAGTAATGGCCATAATATCGGACAATGAATGCGGAATTAATTGTGTAATAAAATTCACAACAGCTAGAAAAGAATCCGATGGAAAAAGTTCAGACCAGTAGCAAAAAGGGGGCCTACCCCACCGCGCACGTGTCACGAGCCGAGCCGAGCCGGACTGCGGCGGCGGCGAGCGCGTGGGGTGACTATAGTCTATCCTCTATAGTTTAGTTAACACTTGTTAACCCATCTTCATATATAAAGTGGTATGTCCCCCACTATTCTACCAATATGGGACAATATTACCACACTTAAGTTTTGGAGCAACTTCCATCTCCAACAATCCCCCACTTAGTCCAAACTTAAGAAATAAGAAAAGAAATATGAGAAAGTGGTTATAATCAGGTCAACGTAGTCTTGAACCTGAAAATAGCAAGAAATTAGAACAGTTCCCTCGAGTAACATATAGCCCCATGAAAAAACCTTGCCTCATGATTATATTAGAGAATAGCCCACATCTATTCTTATAGAAGGTGTCCAACACTCCACAATCACGTAGGTGAGTCCACAAGTGTGTACTGCACTCATCACTCAAACCTTTGAGGTATGGAACTCATTAAGGACTACCACCTGTCCAACCTATCTCTGCAGTAAATAAACATACTAAAAGGGATAAACTGAATAACTCCTTTATTCTTCAAGGTAAATAAAAATACAAGCAATGCCAGACGATTTCGTTTGACCTCATTGAATCTGGTAAACCGGATTGGGTATCCATCGTAAAAGCACTACGTAGGTGGGCACAATCCCATCTTTTTAGCAGTTTCTGAAACTAGTTTCTTGTTTAAGGCCTTTGTCAACGGATCGGCAATATTACTTTCCGACCTCACATAATCTAAAAAAATAACACCAAACTTGATCAAATTACAAATAATATTATGCCTTAGTCGTATATGCCTACTCTTGCCATTATAAGCCTTATTCTTGGCTACATGAATGGAAGATTGCGAGTCACAGTGTAGCGGCACGTATGGCACGGGCTTTGGCCAAAAAGGAATGTCCGCTACCAAACTTCTCAACCACTCTTCTTCTCGATCAGCCAATTCGAGAGCTATAAATTCCGATTCCATTGTTGATCTCGCAATAAACGTTTGCTTGGAGGATCTCCAAGATACAGCTGCTCCTGCTAAAGTGAAAACATTGTTAGGTTCATATACCTATTATTAGACTCTTCTAATAGTGAACTAATTAACTTCTTAATTATTTGTTCATTAGATCTAGTGCATGCATAACAAAATAAGAGATTTATAAGAAAAACAATGTCCCTTACATTGTAGGTTGGTTCAAAAATATGGGCACAAGTAAGGTCACCTTTCTTCACTTGTTCTTAAGCTTAATATGATGGATGATTCTCCTAAGACTCCAAGTATAGAAGACACTCCAATAAGTTGCACCCAAGATTTAACTCAAAAATTCCACTAATATTAACTAGATATGTAGTAGAAATGCTACCTTAATATTACTAATATTTCTAGTATTACTACTTCTAGTAATAGTTGGAGAGTATTAGTATTAGAGAGTGTTTGGAGGATTTTGCATGTGAGGAAATATGAGTAAAAACAAGCAAAAGCAAGAGTTGGAAAAATGAGCAACAAGTGCTCATATATAAGAGCAAAAACCGGTTGCTCTTTGCATGGGGGGGAATATTTTTCTCTTGTTTTTTACTTGTATCAATTGTATAGGTAGAGTGATGTAAGACGTAGTATGATTAAAGCTTATGTGATATGTCACTATCACACTCTAACCAAAATAAACAAGACAAAAGGAGCATCTTTTGCTCTCTCTTTTGGCCGGCAATATGGACCCTTTTTGGTCCATCTTTGCCTTTTGTCATTTGTCCCACAAATGCTTATAAGTCTTATGTTTAATTATCTTACAAAATTAATTATTAATGTAATCATTTAACAATTAAATATTATAATTAATAATATAGTATACACTCCACTTTTGAGTAGTATACTATCATTATATCAATATATAATGGGTCCTATAATTGCTAGTTAGTTAAAATTACAACTCCTTGTAACTTTAAATAACCAATTACCTCTACCTCAAAACTTATATAAAACCTCAACTAATTTAGTAATTTAACACTTAATTACTAAATTAAATGTTATTTAATCACATTAAAATAAGACGTAAAATCGCACTCCCATAATTAAGGAATTAATCAATCTGTATCGCATACAATTAATTAACTATCTATTTGGGCCTCATCATATAGGTGTGACCTAAAGGGATCAACTGACCACCACTGTCATACGACAGTAATGTCAAACTCTCGTTAGCCAATCATTACCGATTAATGACAATCAGTTGACTATATAATGAATCATCCCTTTCGTATTCTTAATATGAGATTTAATTATGATATTAAATCATGTGATCGCACTATTTTTGAGGACACATATTCCAACAATCTCCCACTTGTTCGAGACAAGTGTGCATCACCAATACTCACTACTACATTGTGATTCTGTAGCAACACTTTGCTATTGTTGCGTAATGTCATATAAATGTTGCTATAGAGTTTATGCAACACTTAATCAAGTGCTACATAAAGTCTTGTTGCATTAGCTCATTGCAACGCTTAATGCAACACTTTTTAATCTGATGCAACACTTTTGTAAAGTGTTGCATTGGTTATATTTATGCAACGCTTTTTTCCAATTGCAAAGGCAACATTTTATATCTGCTAATGCAACAATTCTTATGGAAAAAAAGCAACACTTCCTGAACTAATGCAATACTTTTCATGTTGATAAACAACACTTATATCAAACAAATGCGACATTTTTATTTTGAAAACGCAACACAAGTTACATCCAAAAAAAACACTTATGATAAACAAATGCAACACTAGTTTATCCAAAAACAATACTTAATTAATAAAGTGAAACATAAAGACTTGTAAGACAACAATTGTAATTCTCACTAATTGTGCATTCAATTGCAAAACATTACAAAATCCCAATAGATTCAGTCTCAAAAACATGTCAATTACATTTCAAAAAAGGATCAAAAGTAGAACTTCGCAAATGTTTAATTAAGTAGAACAAATAATTTAACAAATGGTTAAATAGAACAATTGCTTAACGATTATTGAAAGTCTTCAATGTTCTATACTTGTGATCATATATATGTTGCTATCCGAACAAAAAATCAACCCAAAGCAACCTATAACATAAAAAATGGAACACAATTAGATTTGAGGAATTCAAAGGCTTTGATTTGTGTGCCATATCACTGCATAGACGTCACACTTATCAGGAAATAAGCAATGCATTAAAGGACAACTAACAAGGATGTGCAGAAAATAGAGTGATTCAATTGCACTGAAGAGATCAGAAGCCTGTGTGCAGAATGCAGTGAATGAACCCAGCCTGCCTATGTGCAGAAAATAGCTAGAGTGATTGTAGGGTGTATAACTGAAGAGATTTGTGTGCCATATCTCTGCAAAAGGCCTGTCCGGTATATAGTGAACCCAGCCATAATCACACCAAAGAGATCAACATCAGAGGCTTTTCCGCTCGAATAACCTACCATAAAAAAATGTACGGAAGGGGCAGATTGTTGTTTGCTAAACTGGAATCAGATTTTGCAGCTCGAATAACCTACCAGAAAAGAAGACAACTCATAAATCTAAAGAGTCGCCTAAGACAGTTAAGTAGCACAATCATAGACCAACCCAAAAATACATAGATATCCCTCATTTAACTATAGAGTTATAATGGCTTCGTCGCTCACATAAGATGGTCTCATATAAGATTTTGAGTAAATACTAACATGAAAATCAGTCCACATTACCCACGAATTGATAGTTTATAATAACCCTGTATTTACAACAATAACACAAATTAAAAGTACAACCATAAAAAAAATCAGTTGTGCAGTTTGTACACACAAATAAGACGATTAATGATTGGAGAACACGCATACGTTATGGAGGCAGTAAAAGCCGAGATGGGTATAGGATAGTAAATGAAAAGTATAAGAAAGTGTTCCAGCATAATTCAGAAATCTAGAGAACCATTTAGAAGAAAAATAAATCAAGTGCAAGTCAGACCTCGGCAGTACATGTAAAAAACTGACTTCTATTGGTGTTGGGACCTGCATCCATGCTGAAATTTCCAATTCCAATAAGGGATACTGCAGTAATTTTAAATAAGAAATAATTAACACCATTAAACAAGGACTCATCAGCAAATATTTGAGCAATTTATAATCCACACCATATGTAAGCTTACAATTGAAATTATCATCCTTGAACGTAAGACCATAGATGCTTTTACCTCCAGTTTCCTGCAACCTGCAACAAGTATCTACTTTCAAGAGCTCATTTAGAAGCAAGCTCGAAGAAATTGTGAAAACAAAGCCCGAATTTAGAGTAAAAAAGAAGATTGTAAAGGGCATGCGTAAGAGATTAAAGGAGGGAAGAACTAAAGAGAGGAGCATAAAGGAAGCAAAATATCAATTAATATTACAACAAAAGTCACTCAAATATAACAAAAAATTGCAACATAGAGCAATGGATCTGTGATACATTAAAATTCAAGTAATTCTTACATAGAAAAGCACTTGTCAATAAATCCGTGCAATCCTCTATCAAGAGAAATACAAACCTAGTAGCTCACCATAATTGGATTACGAGAAGAAGGCTGGTGAACTCTATTCTCTGTATAGCTTTATCATCAAGTCTTTAGGAACAAAATAAAGCAGTTTCAAGCATAACAGAAAGCTAGAATGATTCTCCTCTTCCCTTCCTCACTCTGTTATCTAACCAAGTAAATACATGCTAATGAGCATGAAAACACGCTTAGGTTGTAACCAAATCTTGAAGCAATTAACATCTAAAGAGTTCATATAGACCACAATCCTCCAAATTCTAGATCCTTTCCCTTAAGCCTATTAAAACTTTGAACTACTACCCTTAATACTTCTTGGCCTTTTAAGTAAGAATCCAAAAGCAAAGCAGCTATAAGTGATTTTTAAAAGTAAAGTTACAAGAAGTCCATATATATGTTTTGCTGCATCAGACATATAAGAACATTTGACGTAAAACAAATGAAAAAGGAAGTATAGATAATTGGAAAGGTCCACCAGTGGTGCGACCAAATCAGCGAAAGTAAGAACATGAATCCATATGACCTTGAGGAAAAATGGTGGACCAAATTCAATTAAATGAACATACTATCTGATTGAAACACAATAAGAACGTTGAATAGAAAATAAAAACGTGAGCTTAGATTCAGTACAGGAGTGTATGTATCAGAGATGTGGACAAATTGAAGACCACAAATCGAATTCTAAACTAATTAACATAGAAAAACTCCTAATTCGGACGAAATGGACACCGGATGATTATAATGTTTACATAGTTTCTGCGTTCAAGCAATTTATAGCAGTACAATTCAGAAATTTACTCCTAATCAACAACAATCTAACATAAATGATTAGTTTAAAATGATACGTTCAACATAAACCCTAGAAATCAAACAAAACTAACATAAATTGATTAAAAATTAGAAGGAAGAGCAATTACCTTTGCTACTCAGAAATCATATGAAATCGCAATAACCGACTTAGGAATCTGTATGAACATCAGCCGCTGCTCCTCGATTTTCATCGATAAGATTGTAAGAAATCGACAAAATCAAGAGATAGAGATCGAGGTACCTGGCAGCGCCAAAGGTTATGCCACCATCGAGTTGGCCAGTTCCCCATTGTTAAACCAAGAGAACTTGAACCCTGATATCCTAGTATGGTCAAAATGCGAATTATGGTGATAATTGTTGTAAAACCCTAACAAAAAAATGAGAGGAATTGGGGGATATCAGAGAGAAGAAGTAGAGGGATTTGAATGTACCTCGAAAATGAAGGGTGAGGGTAGAGATTTGTGTGAGATTGATCAATGGATACCGAAAATGGAGGTCTGATTTTGTGTGAGATTGATTATGTTGATGGCGGTGATGAGCACTAATGAGGTGGTAGAGGGGACTTTTGAATTCTAGGGGAATTATAGACCGAGTGCGCGTACCAAAATTTATTACTGTATAAAACTTTAGGCTTCGGTTATACAATTAACCGTAGCCTTTTCTTCATATTAAGCTTCGGTTGTTGATAGAACCGTAGCCTTTTTTTTGTCCCATATTTATGGCTTCGGTTGTTTATCAACAACCGTAGTCTTTTATAAAAGGCTACGGTTAATAATAAGAATCGCAGCCTTTTTTTTTCCGCCTAATCTACTTTTTCTACTAGTGGCAAAAACTAAAAATGAAAAAATTTTAGAGGGAATATACTTATGTGACATAAGTGTTGCTCAAGTGTTGCGACAAAATGCAACATTTGTATAAGAACGTTGCCTTTATAGTAATACATTGCAACACTTAATTTAAAGTGATGCCCTATGTAAGTAAAAGCAACATTTTTAAATAAAGCGTTGCTTAATTAACTAAAACTTGCAACACAAACCGTAAGTGTTGCAACCAAAAGTGTTGCATTATGTCTAATTTTGTAGTAGTGACTCTTGTCCTATTACAATCTCCCACTCAATGCAAGGTGTCTTGCAGGTCGTACTTGCACATGATCATATCTTGAGTGGTTTCCTCGATCTGGAGTGTAACTGTCTGACCGGAATTATCTACCATAGATACCTTCCGAGCGTGGCCACGCATTTCCAATTCACTACTCCTCGAGTGGCCTTGAGATTTCAAACGACCCTGACAAGGGGTGGACAATTCCTATCGCACTATTCCCTTTGTTCAGCCACAGTTCATCATAACCCAAAATGTAACACCCCGTATTTTATAATAATATTTTTATTATAAAAGTATTTTATTAAATTAATTATTTCGAGATTTAATAATGTATTTTGAATATTTATATTTATCGTCTTCGTTCTCTATTTTATTATTTCCCGTTTTGATATACTTTTGATGGGTTAAAATGTCCGTGCACGATTTTACTATTTTAATTTAATGATTATCTTTCTATTATAAGCTCTCCTTTCGTTTTAATAATATCCAAGCTGATTTGTAATTGGATAATCCATTGTGTGAGCTAATGGACCCAAAGCCCATTAGTTGATCTCCTTATAAATAGAATTAACCTAGCAAGCAACTAGGTCAATCCTTCTTTTTCTCTCGCGTGAAACCTAAACCTAAGCAAGCAAGCATGTTGCTCTCCCTCTTTTCTCACGCGTGAAGTGCCGCACGGCCTCTTCCTCTATTTCTCTCTTTTGTTCTTCTTTTCTCCCTTTGACTCCATTGTTGAATATCTTTTCTTCCTCCAAACTTATTGATAAATTATATTTTCACAATCCTTGCTCTTACCTTTACAATAATTTATTCTCCAAATATTTTTATGAGAATTATTTATATGGACCTTTAGACCTACCTTTAAGGTCTCTTATTTTAATGGGTAAAGAAGAAGAAGAGTCTTTTATGGTGTTTTCATGGATTTGGATTCATGCATCTTTGATATCGGTATTGAGGACGTTGACACGTGTTGGAAACAAGGATTTGATGGTCGTGTCTTTCATGAGGTTTTCTTTATTGCGGTCTTTAATTCCTAAAAAGGTAACTAGGTGTTTTCTTTTAATTGTGTTTATGCCAGTTGATGTAATTAATGTGATTTAATGATTGTCTTGTATGATTGGTACATGTTTGATTATTTATTATCATGTTAATTATATGTTTCGCATGTTTGTATATGTTTTTATGCATTAATTATATATCGTATGTTGTTTATATGTTTATTATGGGTGTCATGAGCGTAATTAGGGTTTCCGAATCAAACCCTAGTGGCGGCATGATAGGCGGCCAAGAGTGCTCTCCAAAGTTATAGCTAAAGCTAGTATAACCTTGATGATGATTCAAGTGTTATAGCTAAAGTTAATACAACTTTGGGTAGTTACTCTAGTTATGGCTGAAGCTACTATAACATTGAAGTACGAGATAAGGTTATAGCTGGAACTAACATACCCTGAGATTTATGGCTTAAGGTTATGGTTGGAACTAGTATAACTTTGAGTTTCGTGTCAAAGTTATGGTTGAGGTAAGTGTAACTTCACGTAATATATGTTGAAGTTATAGTCGAGGTTACTATAACCTCGCATCCAGAGTTTATGTTATGGTTAGGGTTACTATAACATTGAATTGTTGATGTTAAAGTTATAGCTAAAGTTACTATAACATTGGGTTGTATTGTGTTCAACGTGTTATGTCCTTGTGTTTGCTTATGTCTTTGGTTACTCTTATTCACATGATAAGTAGGGTAGTCAGTTATACTATCCTATGAGTTGAGTCGTGATGTTGTTCACGCATGTTGGTACAGTCAGTTATACTGTGCATTTGTTTGTTGGCTAGTGGTATAGATGACGTGCGGTATCAGTTATATACCAAACGGAATGAACTAACGCCGCCCACTATGGGATTTATTTGGTCTATGTTCGGGGGTGGCCAGATTAAATCGATTATACGTTACGGGTCCCGAGTGTCGTTCGGTGTACGATTATTGCATCGAGAGGTCTGCCAGGTCTTAGGCATATAGGCAGTGGTGATACGCTATACATAGTACCGTGGAGTATCAGTTATATACTTCACACCGACGGGGAGTCAGTTATACGATCCGTCAGTCAGGGTATCAGTTATATGCTCTGACAGGTTAGAGTGTCAGTTATACGCTCGAGCCGGTGTTCGTTTTATACCCTATGCGTGTTGTGTGGAAGTATTGGTTATATGCTCTAATCGGTATGACGTGTGGTGTTCACCCTATTTGCTATGCTTCAATGCTAGCTTTGTGCCTTAAGTTGTTGTGGGTCGTTTGTCACTACTAGTCTTGTAAGTATTCATGGTCTAGTGGTTGCATATGGTCTAGGTTTGCATGATTGCGTCCGTTAATATTGGTTAAGTCATGGTAAGCTTTGTTGGGCCTTTCATGAGTATAGATGATCTCGCATGTTTACTGGTTTTGCATTTCAATTGTTAATGATTGTTGATTATATTCAATTGTTGTAAACATGACTGGGAGAGCATCTAGTTACTCCCGACTGATTGTCGACCCCCTTCTCAAAGTTGTTCGATTGTTCTTTGTTTTGGGTGATATCTTGCTGGGAAGTTCTGTGCGGCGAGATGAATAATGAATTAGGACTTTGGCTTTATGTTTTAAGAACCTTGAATAATGTATTAGTTTGGTTTGGATTTAGTAGCGAGCCGGATTGGTCAGGTGTTTCCGCCACCTAGACCCATTTATTATCACATACTCTGATAATATCTTTATATCATATGTTTTTCTTTTGTTTTATAATCCGGGTTGTTACAGTTGGTATCAGAGCGAACACGCTCCCAACTCTCGCGTAGTTAATGACTAAAATAGAATGACTTAGTAAATGAGTGAGAGTAAATGGGGTAGAAACAATTAAGGACTTGTTTGTTTATGCGTTAATGTTTCGTATAATTATTAATTGTGTCACATGTGTTGTTTATGCCCATGTTTATTTATACCTTAATGTTTCGTATCGTTAATAATTATGTTACATGTGTTTTTTTTTATGCACTTGCTTATTTATGTCTTAATGTTTCACATCGTTATTTAATTGTATTACATGTTTATTCATGTATTTGTTTGTTTAAGCACATGCTTGTTTGTGCCTTAATATTTCATATTGTTATTTATTGTATTACATGTTTTATTCATGTATTTGTTTGTTTATGTCTTAAAGTTTATCGTTATTAATTGTATTAAATGTATAGTTTATGTATTGTGTTGTTTATGACTTGATGTTTTATTTCATCATTAATTGTATAAAAAGTATTGTTCATGTATGACTTTTTCGGGCATGCTTTGTTGATTTTAAAGACGGTTAATTTTTAAAATGTCCTTTGCATGTTACGTGTTACATATGTCATGCAGTTTTGGGTTATATGTCGTCAAAACTTTTAATCCTTGGTAACCCCAGCTTTACTCTTATCGTACTTTCATCCTTTTGGATTATTTGGTGGAGTTGTCCATGTTGAGGTGATTTCGAGGTTGATTCCCTTGTGGTTTCTTGAGGCAACAAGTTATGATTGATGGCAGGTTGAGATGTTCAAGTATGAAAGAAAAGAGCTATTGTTATTATGAGTTTGATAACGAGGGAGTTTACTTTGGGATTATAGGTTGTTAAGATAAACTCTCATTTGGGATAAGTGGTTGTTAAGTTCTTTTATGTGCTTGAGAAAATCCTTATTGATGTTAATGAGTGATGATATGTGGCATGAGATATACGATTGTGGTTTCATAGTTTCACAAGTGGGAGACATAAGGAGTAGATTTATCTTATGGTTTGGGAGTATCGTGGCTTGCTTTTAATGGTTACAATTATTGAGTTTTGCTACGTGCTAAGGGAAAGGTTATGCGAGTTATTTATGGATCGAGAGTAGAGTAATGGAAATGAATTGAATGTTACTGTGGAGTTAGATTGAGCATGTTGGGAATTTTGGAGGACTATGCTTGTCTTTAATTAGAATATCATATTTGAGGAATAAGAATCGTTATGGGTTTTAGTGAGCTATGAAAGATTCTATGATTTATCATTTAAGGAGTTATTTAGAGACTATATCTTTTAAAGGATTGAGTGAAAGAGGCGAACTGTAACTTATGGACTTGCGAGATGTTAATGTTAGAGTGTTCTAGCGTTGACTTAGTGATCAACCATGTTGACGAACATTATAATGGATCGTGGTGTTCATCTTTTGAGGGTATAGAGATGGTTATGGATTGACTCTTTTAAGTGTCGTTATATGTAGTTCTTGAGAGTGGAAGGACTTGAGCGTTGTTGGTCGTGAGAGTTTATGATCTTGAGAGTTGATAATCTGAGGAATGTAGAGATTGTAAAGAGGCAATTATATAGAGCTTGTTGGTCCTGAGGTATTATGGAGATATGATTAAAGGATGTTACGGGATGTTGTTACCTTGAGTGATGATTGTACGATATTTGTAAGATCTTGGTTATCGTGCTTTATTTATCTTATGTTAAGGTGTCGTCTTCGGGAAAATAAAATTGTTTTTGAATCGTCTATTCTTGTCATCCTTGCACGTGTTAATCATACCTCTTCCATTTGAGCCTTCAAACCAAAATTTTCTTTTTATCTTTGTCCTCTGTCTGTTTCATCTATCGCTACTCTCTATTTGTTTTCTATTTCAGCTCCAGTTCCTTCTTCTTTGAACTTTTGTAATTACCCTTTTTCACATTGTTTTCTCTCTAAGCTTCTACTTCCGAAAGGAATGTGTTCTTTTGCTTTGGGGTATAGCACGGAAATATTTTGATTTGGTTTGCAAGTTATTTATTCTTTCATGGTAACTTGAAAATGTTTGAAATCTCTTTAGAGCTACTTGTGATCATCTCGTAGTGGAAGCTTGGATCCTTTTGCGAGCGATGTTAGATACTTTGAGTTTGATGTTTGGTTATTTGAGGTTGAGATCATAGTAGCATGGTGGTATGTGAATATGAATTGGGATAACATATAGAGTTTTGGAGAAGGAGTATTAAAGGTCTTATTCTGAGCTTTGAAAGTTTGAGGATGTTTTTACATTGGGGATACATAGATGTTTGTTTGTTCTATCTGAGGTAAAAGATGTTTCACTTAAGAGTATGGGGGTTTATTTGAAGGACATAGATTTATACAGTCTTGTGGTGGGTTTGTGATGTTGAGATTATGTCTATGGATAATAACTGAGATTAGAAATTGAGGTTATAAGTTTGATGATTTTATGAGCACATGTGATAAGATTTATATGGTGATATTACTACGTTTTGATGGAATGGCGTTATCAATGGCAAATGTGTTGTGGTACAATAAGTACTAGCTTAACCTATGGTGTATGATTGTTGGGTGCTTAGTAATGCCGTGATCATGAGTTTTCAAAGGAAATGATTGGGTCTAGCGAGTGCAATAGATGATTTTGTCATGATATTGAGGTTGCATAGAATTATGACAGTTTAGTCGAAGTTTGAGGTTTGAGATTGGTGACTTTGGATAATAGATATATGTAAAGAATCATCGAGATTTTATATTAAAGTCTTTTGAGCTTAAAAGTTGTGGTTGGTAGTAAGCACTACTCGCCTTGAGGATATTAGAGTAGGAGTGATTCTAATGACATTCGTGAGTGAAAGCGTTTTCTCATTCGAAAGATGTTCTTTGTTTAGAGGTTTGTCTGTTTGGGTTTTGGTTAATGTCAGATCTTGTAGTTAATGGTAAAATAGAATTGGAGTATTTGTTAAAAGTTATGTGGATTTGGAGTAATAGTAATGAGTTTACAACTTTGAGAGGGCATATACGGAGTATGTTTTTGAATGATGGTTAAAGGTAGTTGGATGAGTGTTTGAAATAAAAGGACTTGATGTTAGCTTAATGATGTTTATGGACTTCGATGGTATGAGTTTGATGTGGCTTTTGGGATTGTAGAGTGTGTGAAGATTATGATAACTGTGAGGATTTGGGATATCTTTTTCTTTGGTTTGAGTTTGAATATGGATCAGAGTGCGCAGCGGTTAGGATTCCGAGATGACTTTTGTTGATGATCACTTGTGATTCTTACCTTCTTTTGATCTTGTCTTTGAAATTCAAGTTTCGAGGGCGAAACTTCTTTTTAGGGGGTTGGATTGTAACACCCCGTATTTTATAATAATATTTTTATTATAAAAGTATTTTATTAAATTAATTATTTCGAGATTTAATAATGTATTTTGAATATTTATATTTATCGTCTTCGTTCTCTATTTTATTATTTCCCGTTTTGATATACTTTTGATGGGTTAAAATGTCCGTGCACGATTTTACTATTTTAATTTAATGATTATCTTTCTATTATAAGCTCTCCTTTCGTTTTAATAATATCCAAGCTGATTTGTAATTGGATAATCCATTGTGTGAGCTAATGGACCCAAAGCCCATTAGTTGATCTCCTTATAAATAGAATTAACCTAGCAAGCAACTAGGTCAATCCTTCTTTTTCTCTCGCGTGAAACCTAAACCTAAGCAAGCAAGCATGTTGCTCTCCCTCTTTTCTCACGCGTGAAGTGCCGCACGGCCTCTTCCTCTATTTCTCTCTTTTGTTCTTCTTTTCTCCCTTTGACTCCATTGTTGAATATCTTTTCTTCCTCCAAACTTATTGATAAATTATATTTTCACAATCCTTGCTCTTACCTTTACAATAATTTATTCTCCAAATATTTTTATGAGAATTATTTATATGGACCTTTAGACCTACCTTTAAGGTCTCTTATTTTAATGGGTAAAGAAGAAGAAGAGTCTTTTATGGTGTTTTCATGGATTTGGATTCATGCATCTTTGATATCGGTATTGAGGACGTTGACACGTGTTGGAAACAAGGATTTGATGGTCGTGTCTTTCATGAGGTTTTCTTTATTGCGGTCTTTAATTCCTAAAAAGGTAACTAGGTGTTTTCTTTTAATTGTGTTTATGCCAGTTGATGTAATTAATGTGATTTAATGATTGTCTTGTATGATTGGTACATGTTTGATTATTTATTATCATGTTAATTATATGTTTCGCATGTTTGTATATGTTTTTATGCATTAATTATATATCGTATGTTGTTTATATGTTTATTATGGGTGTCATGAGCGTAATTAGGGTTTCCGAATCAAACCCTAGTGGCGGCATGATAGGCGGCCAAGAGTGCTCTCCAAAGTTATAGCTAAAGCTAGTATAACCTTGATGATGATTCAAGTGTTATAGCTAAAGTTAATACAACTTTGGGTAGTTACTCTAGTTATGGCTGAAGCTACTATAACATTGAAGTACGAGATAAGGTTATAGCTGGAACTAACATACCCTGAGATTTATGGCTTAAGGTTATGGTTGGAACTAGTATAACTTTGAGTTTCGTGTCAAAGTTATGGTTGAGGTAAGTGTAACTTCACGTAATATATGTTGAAGTTATAGTCGAGGTTACTATAACCTCGCATCCAGAGTTTATGTTATGGTTAGGGTTACTATAACATTGAATTGTTGATGTTAAAGTTATAGCTAAAGTTACTATAACATTGGGTTGTATTGTGTTCAACGTGTTATGTCCTTGTGTTTGCTTATGTCTTTGGTTACTCTTATTCACATGATAAGTAGGGTAGTCAGTTATACTATCCTATGAGTTGAGTCGTGATGTTGTTCACGCATGTTGGTACGATCGATTATCTTTGTGCATTTGTTTGTTGGCTAGTGGTATAGATGACGTGCGGTATCGGTTATATACCAAACGGAATGAACTAACGCCGCCCACTATGGGATTTATTTGGTCTATGTTCGGGGTGGCCAGATTAAGTCGATTATACGTTCGGGTCCCGAGTGTCGTTCGGTGTACATTATTGCATCGAGAGAGGTCCGGCCAGGTCTTAGGCATATAGGCGGTGGTGATACGCTATACATAGTACCGTGGAGTATCGATTATATACTTCACACCGACGGGGGAGTCGATTATACGATCCGTCGATCAGGTATCGATTATATGCTCTGACAGGTTAGAGTGTCAGTTATACGCTCGAGCCGGTGTTCGTTTTATACCCTATGCGTGTTGTGTGGAAGTATTGGTTATATGCTCTAATCGGTATGACGTGTGGTGTTCACCCTATTTGCTATGCTTCAATGCTAGCTTTGTGCCTTAAGTTGTTGTGGGTCGTTTGTCACTACTAGTCTTGTAAGTATTCATGGTCTAGTGGTTGCATATGGTCTAGGTTTGCATGATTGCGTCCGTTAATATTGGTTAAGTCATGGTAAGCTTTGTTGGGCCTTTCATGAGTATAGATGATCTCGCATGTTTACTGGTTTTGCATTTCAATTGTTAATGATTGTTGATTATATTCAATTGTTGTAAACATGACTGGGAGAGCATCTAGTTACTCCCGATTTGTCGACCCCTTCTCGGAGTTGTTCAGATTGTTGCTGTTTTGGGTGATATCTTGCTGGGAAGTTCTGTGCGGCGAGATGAATAATGAATTAGGACTTTGGCTTTATGTTTTAAGAACCTTGAATAATGTATTAGTTTGGTTTGGATTTAGTAGCGAGCCGGATTGGTCAGGTGTTTCCGCCACCTAGACCCATTTATTATCACATACTCTGATAATATCTTTATATCATATGTTTTTCTTTTGTTTTATAATCCGGGTTGTTACACAAAATATACTCATTTAACCTCATTTACGACAGTCGTAGAGTATAAATCCAAGCTAATCAGAAATTTGTGCCAACTTGGGCGAATAGTCTCTAGTCAAAAGAATTGACTCATAAGATTACTATTGTAGCTCTTGCCACGACCAGGCTTTATGAATTACCAGAACTCTATAAGAGGTCACTGCCCGACAGAGTGTCCCATACAGTCTGCCGATGTGATCAACTAGTCATCCCATATGACTCTATGGCACTTGAACTTGCCATCAATCGCATCACACTCTAGTTATTTCGAGATGTCACCTCATATAAGTAACTACGGGCAAATACAATGTTAATCCAGTTCACTTTAATGAGGTTCAATTTGTCTCTACAACCCATTTGGATACAACAAAGTAATTAATAAACGAGTTTGTACAGATAAACTCAAACGATAAATGCGATTATCATATATGAACCAAAAACTAAGGTTTTTCTTTTCATATCTTATAATCTAGTACAAATTTGGCATACGCCTTAGACCCATGGATACAACATGATGGTCATGTTTTGCCTGCGATAAAGGTTTGGTCAAAGGACCAGCTATGTTGTCATCCGTTCCAACCTTACAAATCGCTACTTCCTTTCTTTCAATAAAATCCCTAATTACATGAAATTTTCTAAGTACGTGTCTAGACTTGTTGCTAGACTTGGGCTCTTTAGCTTGAAAGATTGCCCCACTATTGTCACAGAAGATCGTGATAGGATCTTTGGCGGTGGGAACTACCCTTAGCCCCTCCAAGAATTGTCTAATCCACACGGCTTCCTTGGCAGCTTCTGATACTGCAATGTACTCAGCCTCCGTAGTAGAATCCGCAATCACAGCTTCCTTGAAGCTTCTCCAGCTTACGGAACCACCATTGAGCATATATATAAATCCAGCCTGGGATTCCATATCATCTCTATCTGTTTGAAAACTCGAGTCTGTGTAACCCTTATCACATAGCTCAGAGTCATCTCCAAACACTAAGATAGAATCCTTAGTCCTTCGCAAGTACTTAAGGATATTCTTAACTGCTATCCAGTGACTCTCACCTGGATTTTCTTGATATATACTAGTCATGCTTAAAGCATATGAGACATCCGGACGAGTTCATATCATGGCATACATGATTGATCCAACAGCGGAAGCATAAGGAATAAACTTCATGCGTTCAACATCTTCGGGTTCGGAGGGGGATTGAGACTTGCTCAAAATGATTCCGCTACCCATAGGAATTAAGCCTCTCTTAGACTTATCCATGCTGAAGTGTAACATTTCGTATTTGTTATGTTTAATTGATGTGTCAAAAGTGTGTGTTAACTGTATGTACGATATGCAGTACCCTTCTGATGTTTATGTAGTCTAGTTGTGTGTTTGACTGTGTTAGTTATACGGGATGCCTTTATATTCGGATGACATGTTGGTGTGGGAGCGAACTTCGGGACGAAGTTTATTTTAAGAGGGGAAGACTGTAATACCCCGTATTTTATATAATCGAGTAAACGGATATTATTATATATTAATTATTATGTATTTTATATTACTAATTGTGTCGGGATAATAGTTGAGTCGAGTTATTTGTTTAGTCGTGTTGATATCGTAAGATCGAGTCGTAAACTTGTTGAGTCGGGTTATCTGAACGAGGTCACGTTAGCTTACCCAATCACGTTACCCATGACCCATTTACCATTTAACCTAATTCTAACCTAAGTTTACCCCAACCCTAGGAAACCCTACTCCCTCCTCTCAGATCCCATCAACCCGCCTCCCTCACTTCACCAACACCAAAACATTAGATCTCACGCTAGAGAGAGAGAGAGAGAGGTCGTGGGTGTTGTCAGTGCTGCAAGGAAGAGCTAGGGGCGGTTGTCAAGGTTCAAAGGCGGCCGTGGTGGCTGTCGTGGTGGCGGAAAGGTAAGCGTTTAAACCTCCCTCCTCTGTTTTTCTTTTGTCTGTCGGGTTTTGGGGGGGGGTTTGTTCGTGTCTTGGTGAGGTTGCTGGTGGTTGTTAGCAGGGTAGGGGTAATGGGTGGTAAGGGGCGAGGGTAGTGGTGGTGTTTAGGGTGGTTGTTGGTGGTGATAATGACGGTAAAAGGGGGCAGCGATAGAGGTGGTAGAAACGGGTTTATGCAGTGATTTTCAGGTGAGTGTTAGACGACTAGGTTTGGGGTGGCACCACCGTGGACTCGGGGGAGGTCGAAGTGGTGGTGCCACGGTGTTTGTGTTTGTGGGTTGGCGGTGAGTAGTCAGGTGGTGGTTTGGCAGGGAATAGAGCTTGGTTGCGGTGGTGGTGAGTCGCGTAAAAAGGGGTGTTTGGTGAGGTTTGGCGGTGAACCAGGCCAAATGACGGCCGTGGTTCACCTCGCCGGCGAGGGTCGACCCCAATGGGGGTGGTTGCTGGTGGCTGGGTTGAAGTGGGTGTTGCGGCTGGTGGTTTTCGTGGTGGGTTAGGTGGTGTTTGAAGGGTGTGGGCACGTGTGAAGGGGGTGGTGTTAGTGACGGGTTGATTTGGATTTTAAGCGGGTTTTGTCATAAGTCTAAATCGTTAGAATTCGTTAATTCATCGTATTAATTAATTTAAATTCCGAGTGCACTAAAATAATTAAAAGACGGGTTTTGAGTCGGGTGTTGAGTTATTCAAATAATCGATTCGGGTTTTCATTAAAATCGCATATGACGTTTAATCCTTTGATTATCATTTGATTTTAGTTCCGAGTTATTAAAATAAAATAATAATTAATTATTCTGAGTCGGGTTTGTTTAATAGAAAAGTTACTATATCGGGAAAGCTTCTATTTTGAGAGATGTCTATATTTAGTAGTTAGTGATTATAAATATTATAATTGTTTTAGGTGACGGATTCGTGAAGGATCGATAATCAAATTCATTGCTTTATTTCTGGACTGCTTAATTGGAATTGCTGGCACTTTGAGGTAGGGAAATACACTTGTCCTATTATCGTCATAGTTGAATTGTGTTGACTTGATTCCTGGTTGTTGATTTACGTTATCATTTATATTCGGAAAGGTGATTGACTGATTTGATCGTATTGAGTATGATATCACAACATCGGGTAACTGGCATGACTTTATGATTTATCAGTTCAGTGAATTATATACATATTGCATTGCATTAATTACGGTTGAGCATCTCATATGCATTGGAGTTGGAGGATGATGTGGTGGTGACGATGTTGAGATACGATGTGTTGTTGTGATAAGGCCCAGGCGGGTTCTGCAGAACTTGCCCTGGTGTCCTCAGCTGTTGAGCTGGCAGATCGACTTCGGTCGATATTTATAGTCTACCGGGGATCGGTATGGCTGGGCGTTCCAGGGTATGAGATGTTGTGATGAGTTGAGATGGGGATGGAGGTGGCGGAGTATCATGCATATCATATTTTATTGTTTATTGTTTCCCTTCTCAACCTCGTGGTTGACCCTGTGTATTCGTGAACACCTGTGATGAACCGTTTTATGGGGAGCAGTCTTGACAGGTTTAAGAGATAGGACGGGAGCTGGATGGGCGTGAGACACTGGATCAGACGACTTAGTAGCTAGACCATCATCTAGAAGACTTCACTTTTATTTACGTCAGTTCTTGTAATTTAATTTGGAAAGAGAATTTGTAATAATTAAGTTAAAATATTATATAAATTGCCTTGGAGTTTAAATTGTTATTCACTACCTCGGGAAACCGAGATGGTAACAGTCCGGTTTATTAGGGAAGGTCTCGCTAAAGGCTCCTTCATAAACCGGGGTGTTACATGAAGCGTCAGAGAATCTTCTCAATATAAGATTCTTGACTCAATGCCAATATCCTTTTGAGTCTATCTCTATAGATCCGGATACCTAGTATGCGTGGTGCTTCTCCTAAATCCTTCATTTGGAAATAATTTCCCAAATACTCCTTGACGGAGGATAACATTGGAATCTTATTTCCAATAAGAAGTATGTCATCCACATACAATATTAGGAACACAACATTGCTCCCACTGAATTTCATCTATAAACATGGTTCCTCAACACTTCGAGTAAAACCATTTTCTCTTATAACATTATTGAATCGATGATTCCAGCTTCTAGACGCTTGCTTAAGACCATAAATGGATCTCTTAAGCTTGCACACTTTGTTAGGATTTATAGGATCTATAAAACCTTCAGGTTGTATCATGTACACCTCTTCTTCTAAATGCCCATTTATAAAAGCGGTCTTTACATCCATTTGCCATATTTCATAGTCATGAAATGCGGCAATCGTTAACAATATCTGAATGGATCTACAGGGGCAAAAGTTTCATCATAGTGAAGACCCTGAACTTGGGTAAAACCCTTTGCTACTAGCCTAGCCTTGTAGGCATCATCATGTCCTTCTATGCCATTCTTTACTTTGAAGATCCATTTTCATTGAAGAGGTCTCACCCCTTCAGGCAAATCCACCAAGTTCCAAACTTGATTTTCATGCATAGAACTAATTTCGGATTCCATGGCTTGAAGCCATAAAGCTGAATTAGGACTAGAGATTGCAGCTTTGTAGGTGGCGGATTCGTCGCTTTCTAGAAGCAATACATCAAGACTCTCATCCTCTTCTATAAGTCCTACGTATCTATCAGGATGACAAATTTCTCGACCCGACCTCCTCAATTGAGGAATAACTTCCGAATTAGACAATGAAGGAACGTCTTCACGTGCTTCTTCATGTGTCTCTATTTCGGTTTGTGTCTCTTGAACTTCATTAAGTTCAAAATTTCTCCCACTTTGTCTCTTAGAAATAAAATCACTTTCAGCCTCGGGAGGTAGTGGGGTAACATACAAAGATGCATTTTTCGGATCGCGGGGCTAGTTTGTTGTCGGTCTTTACCTTGACGTAAGCATCACATCCCCAAATCTTCATGTAGGATATATTAAGAACCCTTCCTTTCCACATCTCATATGGTGTCTTTTCGGTTGCTTTTGATGGACTATTGTTCAATGATTTGATTGCAAAACCCCAAAACGAGTCGGGTAACTCGGTTAGACTCATCATAGATCGAACCATATCTAGTAGGGTTCAATTTCTCCTCTAGGCAACACCATTAAGTTGTGGTGTACCAGGTGGAGTGAGTTGTGACACAATCCCACAATCTTTCAAGTGTGAATCAAATTCATTACTAAGATACTCTCCACCACGATCCGATCGTAGTGCTTTTATCTTCTTGTTCAATTGGTTTTCTACTTCATTTTGAAATTCTTTAAATTTTTCAAATGCTTCACTCTTATACTTCATTAAGTAGATATACCCATATCTACTTAAATCATCGGTGAAGTTATGAAGTAGTCATAATTACCCCTAGCGGTGACACTCATTGGTCCACACACATCGGTATGTATGAGGCCCAAAAGTTCACTAGCTCGTGTCCCTTTACCACTAAAAGGATTTCGAGTCATTTTTCCTATGAGGCAAGATTCGCATATACCATAAAATTGGAAATCAAATGGTTTAATAATATTAGTTGAAACTAATCTTTTAATGCGATTTCTCGTTAATATGACCTAATCGACAATGCCAAATGTACGATTCATTTGGATCACTTGATTTGAGTCTCTTGGTTTGTATATTATAGATGTCATTCTTTGGATTTGAAGTCTCTAGAACATAAATGCCATTAATAGAAGAGCCTCGGCCTATAACCAAGTCATTTCTAGAAATAATACAACAATTGTTTTTAATGGCAAAATTAAAGCCCTCTATGTCTAACATAGCAACTTAAATAATGTTCTTAGAAAGAGAAGGTACATAAAAACAATTATGCAAATACAACTCAAATCCATTTGCTAGAACAAGTACATAAGTACCCTTGGATGTGGCCGCTACACTAGCTCCATTCCCAAGTCGGAGATCAACATCGCCCTTGCTCAGCTTCTCCACGTTTTTTAGCCCCTGTAAATGATTAAAAAGGTGAGAACCGCAACCAGTATCTAATACCCATGTTGTGGTGGAAGTGAAATTTACATCAATAACATAAATTTCAGAAGGAATTTTACCAAAGTGGAATAACAAGTCCATCCCTTATATTTCCCAAATATATGCGGCAATTCCTCATCCAATGTCCCATGTCATGACAGTAATGGCATTCATCATCAACTTTGGCTCCTCTGGTAGTCCCACTAGCCATCTTGTTACCATTGTTGAATTTTCTACCTTTCTTTCCCTTCCTTTTGAACCATTTCTCTTTTGTTGCAAGAACTTGCTTGCTAGGACTCCCACTAGCTTTGGCATCTCTTTCTTCCAAAGATAAGGATCTTATAGACTTAGTGACATGGTCTACCCGAGACACATTCACAAAAGGCCTAGTTAATGGAGGAGGTATGGTGGAAGTAATGAAATTAAGGTTTCCATCGGAACCGATCCCAAAATGAAGCTCTCTAGTAGTATCGAGATTATTGTTGGAGCAAATTTCGTCAAACACGTTATGACAAGACTCAATGGTAATTGGTGTTGTTGCATGTGTAGGATCCATTGGGATATATATATATATATATATATATATATATATATATATATATATATATAAACTACAAACATGGAGGTAAAGGAAGTATTAACATTTGTCATTTTAATCAAACTTGTAAACATTTTAAACAAGTTATAACATTTATATAGTGACCTCTACCCAACTTATCATAAATGATTCCGAGATCCAAATTCATATTAATACGGGTACGGTGAGCCGAGTCATCCCTTATTAATATAACTCGGTGGATTAACCTCTTAATCGATTCTACTTCCAGAACTCTCGGTCGATAAAAATTACTCTAATTTTCATCTTTAGCCCGGAACACGTGCAACTACGGTCACGAATACTTCCGTTGAGCTCAATCCAAATTTCGATGTAATAACATTTTATTACCCACTTACCCAACGTAACAAGTTTAGTACCCCGGTGAGCCGAATCTACTTCCTTATGAAATTGGGATTCATGGTTTCTACTATTTGGTAAGGCTAATTCTCAATTATTAAAAGTGAGAGGCTTTGTCAATTTATTTTCTATCACGTTTTAAGTGAACTAAAACGGTGAACTACGATAATTATAATTGACACGGTCGATGATTCGATATTATATGCATGTGTTGTTATGGCGATTTGGTAATGCATGTAACATATTTAAAGGAAATGCAAAGCAATAATAATAAATTCCTAGTATGGCCTTCCTAAAAATAGAAAATCAAATAATCTATTACATATTCGGAAACCAACTCCTTTGGTCCCTTGAATCTTCAAGTGACGCGCCTTCCAAGAACCCCGTCTTCATCGGATCACCTTTCCGATTGGCACCGTCTTTGAAGATACTCCATAATTACAAATAACAATAAAAATACAAAGTTATTCCTATTATAGATTTGTAAAATGGAAAAACTAGTAAAAATAAAAGTGATACGAGATCACATTAAACTACAACCGAATCAATATTCCCTTTCATTACGGGTAATATCGATTAAAACTAAGGCCATACTAAGAAAAAATTACATAATTAAAAATTATATAAATAAAATACATTCAAAAATTGAAATATGCTGCATTTTAATGTGTCTATCATGCCAAATTATGCGCCAAATCGCCCTATTTAACTTATATCATATATATAACCCGGTTTTATGAAATTGCGTGATAATAACTTCTTAAAATCACAAATTAACACTTAAATCACACTTATAAGTTCAAGTTAATTATCCTCATACTCTTAGGACTCAAAAATTAGTCATCACTCAATTTTTGACAATAATTCAACTTGATTTAATTTTATGCTCATATTTGATCTCAAATCATCATTTATATGAAATAAATCCAAATTAAATTATAATAATTTCAAAATTTGAATTTTAAATTTTTTAACATTCTAGAATATTTTTATGACACTAATAATGTCAAAAATCATGGTTAAAATTTTCGAATTAATTTTGAGAAAATATAGCTGTATTTTATCGGTTTTATCTCATAAAACATCTAAAGTATCCAAAAATTAATCCAAATAATTTTAAAACCTTAGATATAATTAGTGAGATATTTATGCAACCTAAAATAATTTTCTCATGCCATGTAATTCATTTTAGCAATTTATGCTAAAATAGTCACTATTTATGCCATTTTTACACCTAAAAATTCATAAATCATGCTAAATGAGATCATTAAATCTCAAAATTTACATACACTATTTAAATCATGCATGTGACAATATATTAAAATCTCATGGCCTAATTCGAAATTTAACTATTTTTAACCATTTTACCTCTTTTAATCCATTTTTATCTAATAAAAATCATAAATCATGCAATATTAATCCAATTAATACGATATTTTACACACAACTTGTAAAATATGCATGTGAGGTCATATAAAATTTTCAAGGTCAGAGACTTAGTTTAACTATTTTTAGCATTTTAATTCCCATTTTAGTCATAAAAATGTATTAAAATGACCAAAAATCATTAAAATGAGCAATAAATTTCCATAAATCATAAAAATGACCTAAAAACATTTTAGGACCAGAATATATAATATGCAAAAATTTTGGTGGCTTTATCTTCATAAAACTCAAATTTTTAGTTTTGTATGTTAACATTTTAACTCGGAAAAACAATAACCGATTATGCATGCAACATCCTTATGCTCTGATACCCCTTGTTAGGTTCATATACCTATTATTAGACTCTTCTAATAGTGAACTAATTAACTTCTTAATTATTTGTTCATTAGATCTAGTGCATGCATAACAAAATAAGAGATTTATAAGAAAAACAATGTCCCTTACATTGTAGGTTGGTTCGAAAATATGGGCACAAGTAAGGTCACCTTCCTTCACTTGTTCTTGAGCTTAATATGATGGATGATCCTCCTAAGACTCCAAGTATAGAAGACACTCCAATAAGTTGCACCCAAGATTTAACCCAAAAATTCCTACTAATATTAACTAGATATGTAGTAGAAATGCTACCTTAATATTACTAATATTTCTAGTATTACTACTTTTAGTAATAGTTGGAGAGTATTAGAATTAGAGAGTGTTTGGAGGATTTTGCATGTGAAGAAATATGAGTAAAAACAAGCAAAAGCAAGAGTTGGAAAAATGAGCAACAAGTGCTCATATATAAGAGCAAAAACCGGTTGCTCTTTGCATGGGGGGGAATATTTTTTCTCTTGTTTTTTACTTGAATCAATAGTATATGTAGAGTGATGTAAGAAGTAGTATGATTAAAGCTTATGTGATATGTCACTATCACACTCTAACCAAAATAAACAAGACAAAAGGAGCATATTTTGCTCTCTCTTTTGGCCAGCAATATGGACCCTTTTTCGTCCATTTTTGCCTTTTGTCATTTGTCCCACAAATGCTTATAAGTTTTATGTTTAATTATCTTAAATAATTAATTATTAATGTAATCATTTAACAATTAAATATTACAATTAATAATATAATATACACTCCACTTTTGAGTAGTATACTACCATTATATCAATATATAATGGGTCCTATAATTGCTAGTTAGTTAAAATTACAACTCCTTGTAACTTTAAATAACCAATTACCTCTACCTCAAAACTTATATAAACCTCAACTAATTTAGTAATTTAACACTTAATTACTAAATTAAATCTTATTTAATCACATTACAATAAGACGTAAAATCGCACTCCCATAATTAAGGAATTAATCAATCTGTATCGCATACAATTAATTAAATATCTATTTGGGCCTCATCCTATAGGTGTGACCTAAAGAGATCAACTGACCACCACCGTCATACGACAGTAATGTCAAACTCTAGTTAGCCAATCATTACCGATTAATGACGATCAGCTGACTATATAATGAATCATCCCTTTCGTATTCTTAATATGAGATTTAATTATGATATTAAATCATGTGATCGCACTATTGTTGAGGACACATATTCCAACAAACATAACCACTGGTAGAGTGTATATCATTACTCTCCGAGATCCAGTTAGCATCACAATATCCCTCCAAAACTGGAGGATAACCACAATAAGATAACCCAAAATCAGCTGTACCTTTAAGATATCTAAGCAAACGAACTAATGCACTCCAATGATCATGACCAGGATTATGAGTATATCTACTCAATCTCCCAACAGTGTGGGAAATAAGTCTGTATACTTCCCTTAAACTAGAAGGATTATAACGATTTAATACAGATAATCAATGGTCATAAAATAAAATACATAAACAAAAGTAAAGGATTCAGAAATAACCTTTGGTCCTAGCAAATATGGCCTAAGAACAATATCAAAATTGATATTCGCCTATTAGTTTCACCCAAGACGATCTGAGATATGCCCTTTGATTATGCTAGAAATCAATCTAAAATTTTCTGTAAAATTTAATTGTCTTTGTGTTCTTGTGATGAGAAAGAGGAGGCAAGGTCAAGAAAAAGCATTAGGTTAGAAATAATTCTCTACCTTTCTTTTTATACAGACCGAAATTAGGAATCAATTAGGAAAGAGATAATCCTTCTAATTTTCGGCCAAGGTGGACCGAAATAAGGAATAAAAATTTCCTTATTTTTGGTCTTTCCAAAAATATATAATATGTGTTGAATTGTCATCTAGTGAGGATCGAACCCATGACCTCTTGGTATGTGTACCTTAACTATTACCACTATGACACATTCAGCTTGTTGATATTAAATACAACTGATTATATTTAAATACGAATTAACAGATTAATTCGTCTAAGCTAACATTATATATATTTAATTTAAATATAACTTATTATATTTAATTTACGAATTGACAGTTAATTCGTCTCAACTTAATATTATTTAATTTTATTAAATAATTATCTCATCAACACATCGACTAACTTTTTAGTCATTTTGGGCATCAATGTAATTATATTTCTATAACCACATTTCTCAAACACGTCCTATAGGTGTGACCTTTAGGGACCAGTTGATCACCGCAATCTCTGTATGATAATAACGTCAAACTTTCTAGCAAGCCAACCGTTATTAGGTTAACGTTAATCAACTGATTAAATATACGAAGTATACCCTTGTGAACCTGTAAGAGATTTACAAATGTTATCACACTAATTTGCGGAGGACACAAGCTCCAACAAACTCCCACTTGTCCTCACAAGTGTATGTGCGATAACCGATTCTCATATCCTATAAAATTTCTCCCACTCAATGTAAAACAATTTGCAAATCCGAATTCACAAAGGTCGTATTTTACAAGCGATCAGTATCAAGAGTGGTTTTCCCGACTAGAGAGTAACTTAACTGATAAATGAATCAACATTCGAGCATGGCCATGCATTTCAGTTACAACTCCTCGAGTGGCCCTGAGAAATAACTATACCTCATAAAGGTTGGATATTTTCCTCAACTCGAATCCTGCAGATGTATGAACAGTATGAAATGACCCAGAAAAAATCTACTTAGCCCCAGTTACGGTAGACCGTGAGAAAGAAACCAAAGTTACCCAAAAACTGCCTTAATCTCAAGAGACAGTCGATAGTCAAAAGAATCGACTCTAGGAACACAATGGATGTCCTATCCACGACCTGGCACCAAATGTTATTAAACATTTAGGACTTCATTACGTTGTCACAAAAAGTTGTCCTACGAGGTATCATCATAATCTCGTATCTTTGATCGATCAGTCAACCGTTTGACTTATGGCTCGTTGAACCCACCATCAATCGACTGTACAATATAATAGCCGGAGTTATCAGCTCACATTGGCGATTACGGACAAAACAAATATAATGTAATTCAGTTCACTTTGTGGCATTCAATGTTGTCAGTACAATCCACATGAAAAACAAAATATTATATATAAAACGATGAAGTTATAAGTAGTATATGAAAAAGATAATGTATCAAATCCATAATCAAGTACTACAACTCTGGAACACGTTTAATTCCCATGGAAATGACGTGCACTACATGCTTATCATAATTCAACGATTCAGTAGTAGAATCTGCTACAACACACTAAGAGTGAAGACGAACCAGACTGAGATCCGTTTGGAAGCTAGCATCTGCGTAACCGGTTGCGCATAGCTTAGTATCTCCTCCATAAGTCAATACCCAATCCTTAGTCCTCCGTAGGTCCCTGAATTCTTTTGGTACCGACTCGTCATACTCAATGCATATGCCACGTCTGGACGTGTGCATATCATGGCATACATGATTGATCTTATAGCTGATGCATAAGGAACACGATTCATGCGTTCAACCTCTTCAGGCGTCGTGGGTGACTGAGACTTGCTCAACTGCATCCCACACGTCATTGGAAGGTTCCCCTTCTTGGAGTTGGTCATGCTGAACCTCTCAAGAACCTTATCCAAATAAGACTCCTGACTAAGTGATAACGTCCGTCGTGATCTATCTCGGTAGATACGGATTCCCAAAATGCGTTGTGCCTCATCCAGATCTTTCATCTGGAAATGGTTCTTCAACCATCCTTTAACCGAAGATAGGAGAGGAATGTCATTCCCAATCAAGAGTATGTCATAAACATACAATATCAAGAATACAATCTGGCTCCCACTCGACTTGATATACAAGCATGGTTCCTCGACCGATCGAGTGAAACCATACTCTTTTATCACTTCGTCGAAACGATGATTCCAACTCCGAGAAGCTTGCTTAAGTCCATAAATGGAACGCTTAAGCTTGCATACTTTCTTAGGATGTTCAGGATCTATGAAACCTTCGGGTTGCACCATGTACAACTCTTCCTCCAAATAACCGTTTAAGAAGGCGGTTTTCACATCCATTTGCCAAATCTCATAATTATGAAATGCGACAATCGCTAAGATTATACGAATGGAACGTAGCATGACTACAGGTGCAAAAATCTCATCATAATGCAATCCGTGCACTTGAGTGAATCCTTTTGCCACAAGTCGTGCCTTATAGATATCTGGTTGCGCGTCTACAGAACGCTTTATTTTGTAAAGCCATTTGCACTGTAGAGGTTTTACCTTATGAGGTAAATCAACTAGATCCCATACGTTATTCTCATACATGGAGTTCATCTCGGATTGCATGGCTTCAAGCCATAGCTTTGAGTCGGAACAGGTCATAGCACCTTTATAGGTTGCGGGTTCATTACTTTCTAGAAGTAAAACGTCATTCTCCTCGACCATACCAATGTATCTGTCCGGAGGATGAGAGACTCTACCCGACCTCCTCGGTTCCTCTGGAACATTAACCGTATCATCAGTTGGAGGTACAGCTTCCTCCATCTGTTCCTCGGTTGTTGGTTCTGGAATCTCCGACAGCTCGAAGGTTCTATTACTCGTCTTGTTCTCGAGAAATTCTTTCTCTAAGAACGTCGCACTAGCCGCAACAAAAACTCGATGTTCGGTAGGCGAATAGAAGTAATGACCAAATGTTCCTTTTGGATAACCTATAAAGTATGTCTTGACCGATCGCGGGCCGAGATTATCCTCATGTCTCCACTTGACATAAGCCTCGCAGCCCCAAACCCGAATAAAGGACAAGTTAGGTACTGTTCCCTTCCACATTTCATATGGAGTCTTGTCGACAGCTTTAGACGGACTTCGGTTAAGTATAAGAGCAGCTGACAAAAGAGCATAACCCCATAATGAATCAGGCACTACGGTGTGACTCATCATGGATTGAACCATATCAAGTAAGGTTCGATTTCTCCGTTCGGACACACCATTCAATTGAGGTGTTCCAGGTGGAGTTAATCGCAAAATGATTCCACGTCTTTCGGTGTTGATCAAACTCATTTGAAAGATAATCGCCACCCCGATCTGAACGGAGTGCTTTAATCTTTCTACCCAGTTGGTTCTGTACCCTATTCTGGTATTCCTTGAATTTCTCAAAGGACTCACTTTTATGCTTCATTAAGTAGACATATCCGTATCTACTCAAATCGTCCGTGAAAGTGATAAAATATCTATAGCCATCTCTAGCGGTAATTGACATAGGTCCACATACATCCGTATGTATGAGTCCTAATAGGTCACTAGCGCGCATTCCAACACCTTTGAAGGAAATTTGAGTCATCTTGCCAATGAGACATGATTCACACGTGCCATATGCGTAAAAATCCGAATGAGGGAATAGTCCCATTATCGACGAGTTTCTTTACGCGTTTCTCATTTATGTGTCCCATTCGACAATGCCATAGATAGGTTTGATCTTTGTCACCAACCTTTAATTTCTTATTATCCATGTGTAATACTTCCGTGGTTTGATCTAAGATATAAATTCCTTTCATGGAAACTGCTTTGCCATAAATCATTTCATTAAAAGAGAAAATACAACTATTATCCTTTATTGAAAATGTAAAACCGTCTTTAGCAAGTACGGAAACAGAAATAATGTTCTTAGATAAACTGGGTACATAGTAACAGTTATTTAAAGATAACTCAAAAACACTAGGGAGTTGGATTACATATGTTCCCTTCGAGGCAGCAGCTACCCGTGCTCCATTCCCGACTCGCAGGTCCACATCACCCTTTTCGAGAGGTATGATGTTCTTTAGGCCCTGCAAATGATTACACAGATGAGAACCACAACCAGTATCTAGTACCCAAGTTCCGAAACTTGCATGGTTAATCTCAATCATATGAATATAGGATGACATACCAACAGGAACGACGCGGCCTGCCTTGATGTCCTCACGGTAGACGGGACAGTTCCTCCTCCAATGTCCAGTCTTGTGACAATGGTGGCACTCTATGTCACCGCCCTTGCTCTTTGTCTTGCCCTGTGAGCCACTAGTCTCACCAGCGCACTCTTACCGTTTCCTGGCTTCTTAAACTTTGGCTTACCTACAGCTAGGTCGCCATGAGCCTTGCCCTTACCCTTACCTTTATTGTAAATCATGAGAACATCCTGCTTCATGCTCCCACTCAATTTCATATCCTTCTCAGTCTGTACGAGAAGGGAGTGTAGCTCATGAGGACTCTTTTTCAAGTCATTCATATAGTAGTTCGCCCTGAAAAGGGCAAAACCATCGTGAAGAGAATGAAGCATTCGGTCAATGACAATGCTCTCACTGATTTTACAATTCAGTGACTCCAGCTTCTCGACATTCTCAATCATGTGAAGAATGTGTGGGCTAACCGGTTGGCCCTTCTGGAGTTTCGCATCAAAGAAGCGACAGGTATGCTCATATGTAACGATTTTCGGTGCCTTTGAGAACTCGTTAGTGAGCGTGGTGAAAATCTTGTTTGCACCTTGGGCAATGAAGCGTCTCTGCAAATTGGTTTCCATTGCAAAGATAAGTACATTCTTTATCGCACCCGCTTCCATAACGAAGTCACTATACTCGAATGACTCGTCGGCTCCTGCATTTGGGCCTGGGTTGACCGATATTGGCTCAGTTAAATACCTGAGCTTACCATCAGCAGTGGCAGCATTCCGTAGTGCCGCCTCCTAGTCCGCAAAATTGGACCCATCATTCTTCAGTCGAGTGGACTGATTCATTTGGTCCATAAACATTTTTAGCCAGGACGAACGATCTAGTGTGGCACTAGGCATTGGGATTGCGTTATTTCCAGCCATTTGTTGTAACAGTATTATTGATAATAAACGTGTTCTACACTGCGAAAGAAGAATAAAATAATAAGCATGTGCATCGTTTTTATTTTAAGTCTAATGAACTAATGTCATAACGCGAAGACTCAAAAAAACATTTATACAATTGACCTCCCTCAAGAATTATATAAATGACCCCAAGACTCAATTCTCTGCAAATTGATAAGCTAACCTTTTAGCTAATTCTACCGTTAGAATTCTTGGTCGATAAATTTCTGTAAATTCTATCAATAGCCCATCATAATCACGAGAAACTCTTCGGACTATGATGTTGAGGTAAACTAAGTCAACACAACTACTTACCCAACGTAGAAGGGGTCATATTAGGCCTACCGACGAAGAAGGGATTCATAGATGTTTGCCCTTATAAAGACTAATCTCAATTTCCGTTTTAGAGGAAGATCTCATCAACTTTATTTTAATTCATTTTATGTAAACTATAATCTAGCATGCGAGAATGATTAAACTAAGGTGATGGCTTAATGACTGTGACATCTGCATGTCCATGAAAACTAACATACAACTATATGAGTCAATTTTCATGCATTTTAGTAGTAGGTGGTTTGGTTTTAGGCGGAATATGATGCAATTACTAGCATGTGAATGAAAAGAAATAAAATGAAAAACGTAAAAAAAAACAAGAAAAGTCCTAGTGTGGCCTATCCTATCAAAATGAACAATAAATACAAGTTTGGAATCCATCCTTGGACCCGAGAAGCTTGTCTTGATGTTCCATCTTGATCCATGTAGCGGGAGTGAGCTTGAATCTTCATCTTTAGTCTTCTTTGAAATTACAATAATTAAAATTACATAATTGACCTATTAATTACATTCTAATTTCAAAACCCAAAACTAAAATAAAGGAGATTCGAGATCTCATAATTACATAAAAATCATGTTTCCTTCATTACGAAAACATAATTGACTAAGGCCACACTAAGTATTACAAATTACAACCGATTGCAAAATTAAATACGTAAATAAAATTCATTCATTCAACAAAATTAAAAGCATCAACTAAAATAAATTAAACATACATAATACAATTCCTTAATTATATTGATTAATTTATCCAAACCACATATTTAAATTAAATTAAGTGACAATTCCGCAATTTAATCACATTAATTTCATACTAAATCCATATTAAACTTGTAATATGAATTCTATCCGTCAAAATTTTAAACTGCTTTAAAATAACTCGGTATCATTAAATTGTGAACCGATTCACAATAACTAATTGGCCAAAAAAAAATAAAAAAAAAAACAAAAACCAATTAAAATTGGTTCGGCTGAAATATAAACAAAAAATTTTTTTTTTTTTTTATTATTAAATCAGCTCCACACGGTTGAAATAAAAACTGCCTATATTTATTTTTTTTTTATTTTATACACGGCAGTTAGGAAAAGGAAAGGGAAAACTTTCCAAATTTTATCTTTCTTACGGCAATTAGGAAAACTTTCCAAAAAAATTTTTTTTTTTATTGCTGTACGTGAACAGTAAAGAAACGAAAAAAAAAAAATCCACTGGTTAAAAAAAACAGAAACCCTAATGCCCCTTCTTTTTTCTTTTGCGGCAAACATGCCCTAAACAAAAACATTAAGATGAACAAAAATTTTTTATAGATGCTATTAGAACGAGATTAGCATATGGATTAATGAAACATGATTAACTGTATATGCCAAAACTATATAGCAAAAACCAATTTTTATATCATCAACAAGACGATTCCATTTACAGCTTAATTTAATCCGAATTAAAACAAAGCATCTACCAATTCTTCATATAATCATTCTTACTGATTAAAACAACAATATGAAAAATCAAAATGGAAATATCGCATCAAAAGAAGAACAAAAACACGGCTGCCAAAATTTTCATCTCGGCAAAAAAAATTCAGACGGCAAAAAAAAATTTTTTTTCACGGCTGGAAAATTTTTTCGATCCTTCAAATTTTATTGTTTAAATTCAATTTTATGAAAATCATCAAAATAAAAATCGTGGCCTTGGCTCTGATAACACTTGTGGGAAATAAGTCTGTATACTTCCCTTAAACTAGAAGGATTATAACGATTTAATACAGATGATCAATGGTCATAAAATAAAATACATAAACAAAAGTAAAGGATTCAGAAATAAACTTTGGTCCTAGCAAATATGGCCTAAGAACAATATCAAAATTGATATTCGCCTATTAGTTGCACCCAAGACGATCTGAGATATGCCCTTTGATTATGCTAGAAATCAATCTAAAATTTTCTGTAAAATTTAATTGTCTTTGTATTCTTGTGATGAGAAAGAGGAGGCAAGGTCAAGAAAAAACATTAGGTTAGAAATAATTCTCTACCTTTCTTTTTATACAGACCGAAATCAGGAATCAATTAGGAAAGAGATAATCCTTCTAATTTTCGGTCAAGGTGGACCGAAATAAGAATTAAAAATTTCCTTATTTTTGGTATTTCCAAAAATATATAATATGTGTCGAATTGTCATCTAGTGAGGATCGAACCCATGACCTCTTGGTATGTGTACCTTCACTATTACCACTATGACACATTCAGCTTGTTGATATTAAATACAACTGATTATATTTAAATACGAATTAACAGATTAATTCGTCTAAGCTAACATTATATATATTTAATTTAAATATAACTTATTATATTTAATTTACGAATTGACAGTTAATTCGTCTCAACTTAATATTATTTTATTTTATTAAATAATTATCTCATCAACACATCGACTAACTTTTTAGTCATTTTGGGCATCAATGTAATTATATTTCTATAACCACATTTCTCAAACACGTTCTATAGGTGTGACCTTTAGGAACCAGTTGATCACCGCCATCTGTATGATAATAACGTCAAACTTTCTAGCAAGCCGACCGTTATTAGGTAAACGTTAATCAACTGATTAAATATACGAAGTATACCCTTGTGAACCTGTAAGAGATTTACAAATGTTATCACACTAATTTGCGGACGACACAAGCTCCAACAAACAGAATATGCAATATCGGGACGAGATGAACACATAAGATACATGACACTACCAAGAATCTTAGCATAACCAGCTTGATCCACACTATCAGATAGATTCTTTTTTAAGTACACACTAGCATCAAAAGGTGTTCTAGCAGGCTCAATATCAAAATAACCAAACTTTTTTAAAATTTTCTCAACATAGTGAGCTTGACTAAGACAATAACCTTTACTAATACTACTACAGATACAGGCTATAACAACGGTTAAAAACCGTTGTTATATAAAAAAGCGTCCGTTGCAGTAGGTTTTAACAACGGTTGGTTTGTCTAAGAAACCCGTTGTGAAAACTATTAACAACGGTTTAAAGTAGAAAAAACCGTTTTGGAAAGGGTGACTAAATTTTGGTGGGAAAGTTATAACAACGGTTACAGTATAAAAAACCGGTGTTATAACTAAAGACAACGGGTTTTTTGTAAATAATCGTTGTTGTTTATTTTAATAAAAAAATTAAATTAAATATTACTAGATGCATGCATTATTACGGCGACCCATTATAATTCCGATGCATGCATTATTACTGCCAATCCCTGCATATGAATGGACAATATATGGAATGAGAAGGCTTATAAGATTTGAAGCAGAGATATGATGGCACAACTCAAAAGACACAATACTTAGTATAAATACATGCATTATCTCAACCACCATTCCATTATCTCACTATATATCTCCAAACCCTAACTGCTAAAACAAACTCCAAACCCTAATCTTTCAAACAAACTCCAAACTTCATCAACAATGAATGATACCATCCGTAAGACTGTTACTATGACCGAGCACAACAGATGTTTTATCCACCGGTTGCTGGACATCGAGGACAGGTACAGGAGCTACCTTGAGGACGCTCGGACCGCACTCTAGGACGCCAAAAAAATGGCTTGACAGAGCAGCAGTTGTTGCAGCTATATGACGATATACAACTGCTGAACGAAACCTCCAAATAGCTAAGGAGGAGAGGATGGATATCATAGAAGAGAATGAGACTCTCTATGCATATCTAAGAATTGCATTTTTATCAATGTAATTCGTTTTTTAATTTATGTATTTATGTATGTGTGTGTGTGTGTGTGTGTATATATATATATATATATATATATATATATATATATATATATATATATATATATATATATATATATATATATATATATATATATATATATATATATATATATATATAGTAATAAGATCAAGTGAGTCCATGTCTTATATTTGAGTCCATAAGTTCCCTTTAGAGCCATTGGATGAGGAAGATGGAGGGTTGAGATTGGAAGCAAAAAGTAGGGGATTAAAGCTCATTAAACCCACTCTCTCACTACCTATACTAATTAATCACTAACTCTTCCTAATTAACTACTAATTTAATATATATACTTTTCCAAACACCACTTCTCTCTCATATCTCATAATTTCACTCATTTTTTATCTCTCAAAAACCTCTCCTCTCTAAAAAAACCAAACAAATTCAAAAACAAAAAAATCAAAAAATTTCCCCCCCCTTTTCTCTCCAACCCAACCCACCGGCTACCACCACCTCCCCACCCCGCTGCCACCACCGCCTCACTCACGCCATACCACCACCTCCCTCCATATTACTCTCCCACCCACCTCCACCACCCCACATCGCCGCACACCCTACCCACCACACCCGACAGCCACCACCGCCTCACGCCACAACACCACAGTCCGCACACCCTACCCACCACACCCCGACAACCCAGCCTCTCCTCTCCACTTCAACCACCACCAGATTTACTCTCCTCTCCGTCTCACACACCACCACCCGCATCACCACCAACTTAAACCCACCAGGACACCGCCGACCACCCAACTACCACCACCACCCGATATACTCTCCACTGTCGTTGTCACCACCACCCAACCACCACTGTCCTGCCTCACTCCTCCCTCCCTCACGCCCTACTCTCCACTGTCTTTTTTTTTCTTTATTTTTCTTCTTTCTTCAATCTCACGTGAATGTGGGTTGTTTTGTTGTTTTTTTTTCTTTTTCTTTTTTCTTTTTTCTTCAATCTCACGCCCCATTTTTTTTTTCTTGTGACTTTTTCTTTGCTTTTTTCTTTTTCAGATCTACTTTTTAGAGGTGGGCTTTTGTGTTTGTTTATGGGTGTGGACGTGGGGTTCTTTTTTTTCTTCTTTTTTCTTCTTTCTTCAATCTACTTTCTTCTCTGTTTTTTTTTTTTAAATTTCTTATCTATTTTTGTAAAATAGGATGGTGGTGGTTATTGTTGTAAAATATGATCCTACTATCATTTTTTTAAAAACGAGATGAGGGAGGAGGAATTATATCATTTCTTTGGTATATCTTCAACAAATGAAGATAAATACTAAAATCTGAGTATATTGGTGTTAAAATTACAATTTTCTGTTAAAATTACAATTTTCTTCATTAAAATTACACTTCTTGTTGTTAGAATTACACTTTTTTCTGTTAGAATAACACTTTTTTAGGCTAAAATTACACTTTTTGTTGTTAGAATTACACTTTTTTCTGTTAAAATTATACTTTTTTCTGCTAGAATAACACTTTTTTCGGCTAAAATTACACTTTTTTGTTGTTAGAATTACACTTTTTTCTGTTAGGATTACACTTTTTTCTGTTAAAATTACAATTTTCTTCATTAAAATTACACTTTTTTCTGTTAAAATTATACTTTTTTTTTTGCTAGAATAACACTTTTTTGGCTAAAATTACACTTTTTGTTGTTAGAATTACACTTTTTTCTGTTAAAATTACACTTTTCTTCATTAAAATTACACTTTTTTCTGTTAAAATTATACTTTTTTCTGCTAGAATAACACTTTTTTCGGCTAAAATTACACTTTTTTGTTGTTAAAATTACACTTTTTCCGTTAGAATTACACTTTTTTTCTGTTAAAATTACACTTTTCTTCATTAAAATTACACTTTTTTCTGTTAAAATTACACTTTTTTCCATTAAAATTACACTTTTTGTTTTTGTTAAAATTATACTTTTTTCTGATAGAATAACAATTTTTTCGGCTAAAATTACACTTTTTCTTCTAGAATTACACTTACTACTATTGGACTAATGTTACATTCTCCATAGACTTGGTCATATTCTCATATTCTCATTGGACTAATGTTACTCTCAATGGACTAAAATTACATTCTCGATGGATTTGAAATTATACTTTTCTCGGACTAAAATTACACTTTTCTGGACTAAAATTACATTCTCCTTGACTAAAAATAACAATCTCATTGGACTGAAATTACAATTACCTGGACTAAAATAACACTTTTTGTCATTAAAATAACACTTGTAAAATGCTAAATTACAATTACTTGTGATAAAATGACAAAAATTCAAAATATTATTCGTTAAAATCACTCGGAAAAGATTGAAGTTAAACTTGTAAAACGCTAAATTCTCGAAAATATTCCTTAAAATTACACTTTTTCCTGTTAGAATTACACTCGTAAAATCCTAAAATGTCGAAAACTTGTCTCGAAAAAAAAACGAAAAAAATCGAAACAGGAAAAATGTTAACAAAATTTTCATAAACTTTGAAGTATAAGACAAAATATGGTGTTAATTGTGTATGATAATGAATTAGTGAATGTATTATTAAAACTAGAGAGAGAAGTGAATTAATTAGTGTTAAGTGTGTTTTTTGCTTTCAATCTCAACCTTCCACCATGCATGATCCAAGGGTTGTGGGAGGGACTTATGGACTCAAAAAAAAAAGGGACTTAGAAGAACTTGACACTATATATATATATATATATATATATATATATATATATATATATATAGGAATGGGATCATGTGAGTATGACTCATATATTTGAGGATTGAGGACTAATACTAGCCATCAACTTTAAGAGATCCAATGTCTATTATTTAACGCGGATAATTAAGGGTATTATGGTAATTTGAGGAGCGGGTATAAAACCTCCGTATTCCGTTGAAATCATTCATTTTCACCCAATTTGTTTCTCTCTCTATTACCCTCTACCTTCTTCTACGTTTTCTCCCATAGAATCCCTAATTTCCTAACCCTTTATTTCGTGATTTCTATGTTTCGATTTCAATTTCAACTCAATAATTTATCGTTCTTCTATTTCTTATCAACAATCATGCTCTTTCAATCGAAATCGTGATATCAGGTACATCTACTTTATCTTTAATTTGTAATTTCAGCTTTATTTTCATGATTGTTGTTTTTGCTACATATATTTGTAGTTACTAGTCATCTTACTGCGTTTGTTATGATTTTGTAGCTACTATTGTGATTTTCATGCTTTGTATCTCTTTTCCCTAACTCAGGTTTAATTTGTGAGAATCTCATATGATTTATTTGTCTTCTTTCTCATACATCTAGGTTTAATTCGAACGAGTTACGAATTTGTTATATATTCAGTAATTTTTCTTGATCTATGATCAATTCACCTGGTATTATGATTTTTTGTTCTCGATTTATAATTATGCTGAGATTGATTCATATTGTCTTGTTATTTTATTACGATTTTAATTTATTTCACTTTGATCGAGTTTTGTTTGTTATGTAAAATTAATTTACATTTTTAGTATCTTGTTTCACATCTTCTTAAACTTGTACCAGATTGATGTACATCTGTTTGACATTGTTACTCCTTAATGTTATCTCTCGTAGTAGTATACATTTAGGTTCTTAATTGTTCGAAATCTTATAAATATCACATCTTTGCTGCTGAAGTATTACATCTTATGAGTTACTGTATTAAGACAAGCTCATTTTACCCTTTCTTTTTAGAAGTTTTAGTTGTGTAACTTCTTATGGATTTACTTATGATGATGATGATGTGGATGTATATTGTATCAATTTGTAACTAATTAATTAGCTTCTAGCTGATATACATTGGACTTCCATGGATTTAGGTCTCCTGTTGACATAATGAAATATGTGAAGTCATGCTTCTGTTTTAGGTGTCAAAATTATCTTATTGTGTTATGCAGGATCTTATGACACTCATGTAGCCATTTTAGCTGGTGTGATGAAAGTTTACGACATATATATGTAGTATTGGTTCATATATACACTCATGACTCATCGAGATATGGGGCAGTTATTAGCATATTGGTTCAAATGCATGAAGTAATGATAGTAGGTCGGATCATTAGATGTTTGAAGAACAAATATATCAATTGAGGTCCTTTTAAGACCGTTGCCCTTATAACTTCTTGCTTCATCTAGCTGTAGGATTATGGAGTGGATTTTGATGACAATGAGCAGTACATGAAAACATTCAGTTGACTATGTGTATGGCATGTGCTCATGGCATATATTTTATGTGCATAAATCTTGTTTTGTGGCCACCTCAATTCTCAGTTTAAGCTCAGATGATTTGGGGTCGGCTAACATGAATATCTTTTGAAACGTCAACGACCAGTTCTATAATGTGTCTTCTCTTGTTTTGTCTTATATATTGTTCTTGGCCATCTCTGCCTCATTTAGGAGATGTTAATCCTGTTTTGTCCTATAAGTATTTGTTATTTGATATTCATCTATTTAAAAGACTGAAAAATCCTGAACTTTTTAATATAAAAGGTACTATCTCTGAGACTGTTCGCATAAATACTGCCTTAAGGACTAGCACTCCATTTACTTTCCTAAGAAACTTTTCACTGTGGAGCAAAATGTTGACATAGTATGAAGATATCTGTATGAATGTCAGCCTTTTGAATTCTCGGCTACACCACCTTCTAAACCTTACAGTAAGATCAGATGTCGTTGTCTATAGAAGCAGATATATAGAAGCATGTCGTGAACGTACACACTGTGAGTGCGAGACGAAGAAGATGGAAATCCTACTTGCTAAATTGAAGAAGGTTCATGTTCTACTCGCTTCTGAGGTGAAGGTTTTGGAGTCCAAGGCGGGTTGGCAGAAGTACATTGAAGCATATTTTAAGTTTATTCAAACTAAAGAAGAGATCAGGGAAATTGAAGCTTTGATAGTTGATTTTGACAAGTTTTTTAAGCATTGTGATACAGTCATTGAGACCTTGAAACTGAAGGGTAATCAACATGAATCTAAGTTCCAGTAACAACGGGTAGAGGAAGCAACTAGAATGACAACTAGATATGTTGGACAAAAAATTGTAACTGGAAGTACATGGATGTAATGTTGGTAGAACTTATTTCATTTGTTACTCAATCCTTAATTATTTATGGTGTAGGTGAATATTGTATCTCAAGATTAAAAAAGTAGTTATGGCTAAACGATTTCTTTTGTCTCTGATATAATTCTTGGTAAAGTGTGATATTGTTTCAAATATCATGTGATATTTTACTTTAATGGTTGTGATATTGTTTCTCATATAACACAAGTGGATAGGGATTTAAAATTTCTTTTTACTTAAATATTGTTTTGTATATAGTGTGATATTGTTTTACATACAGTGTGATATTGTCTCTAATGACTTGTGGTATTTTATTTTACTGGTTATGATATTGTTTCATAGTAGCATAAAATTGGAGACTCCTTTTAAAATACTTTTAACCGTGATATTGTTTTGTATACAGAGTGATATTGTTTATAAATACATGTGATATTGTATAACAATATCACACAGGGAGTATTGTCTACAATTAAGTGTGATGTAATAATATTGTTTCAGAAGAATGGTGATATTGTTTCAAATGAAGTGTGATATTGTTTACAATAACGTGTGATATTGTAAAATACAAAAGGCAAATCTTGGTAACACTATATTATTGATTCTGGGGTTTTATGATATTGGTAACCAAAAATGAAGAAAGAATACAAAATTGTTGCCATTTGGAATTACATTTAAGCATAAAAGAATGTGTATATATATGAGTAAAATGAGTAAAAATAGACAATTTTGTTAAGTTCATGATGTAATATAGATTTTCTCAGCATGCACACAAGCTCTTAATCAACATTCGGAAGTGAAACAATCTGCAAAAAAAGAAACCAAAGATAAAAAAAACATGTCAGTAGTAAGTTTAACACATTAATAACAAACCAGTGATATTGTTTCTAAGAACTTGTGGTATTTTATTTTAATGGTTCTGAAATTGTTTTAGAGTATCACAAAATAGGAGAGTCATTTAAAGTACTTGTGAAATAGTGATATTGTTTTATATAAGATGTGATATTGTTTCTAATAACGTGTGATATTGTTTCTCAGTATCACAAAAGTAAATATAAGTAACAAATATGCCTGAGGTTTCCTGATATTGATAAGCAAAAAAGAAAAAATACAAAAATGAGACAACTTAAGATTGCCGCCCAACTCCGGCATGCTACTACGTTCAGATCTCATACAAAAAAAATACAAACATGCCGCTGTAATGAATGTAATACACAACTAACCCCATATCTATCATCTTTATCAAAACAACTAACACGACCTACCGCCACAATCACAGCCAGTCATGCCGGCAGCCAGCATATTTTTAACTAAGTAAAAATACAGTAATACACCCTAATTACATAATTAATCTCTCTGAAATTCACACAAACCCAAATAGAACTCCATACCACTTTGTGTGGTTTAAGTGAATCAAACTAATATGGTTGGAATGCCAGTGGAAGTAATGCACATGCCAAAAGAGAAAAACAGGAAGGCAAAATTTTTCTCAAGTTTTACCTTTAATGCAGCCTCAGTAGGCATACCGCTGGCAACAAAGTGACCACCAGATTGTTCGACACCGGCATCAGTGCATATAGCTGCAACTTTGGCAATTATTTGAAGGTTTGTATGCATGTCACCGGTAGGCCAGTCTTGTATTATACCATCAGCTGGATCATAGATAGTCCCCTCCACATTGAAGGTTCTAATGGCACCTCACCTCGAGCCTATGGCAACAAGTTTTGACACGGTCATCTGATTGGTGGTCAAAGTACCAGTATTGTCGGAACAAATAACAGTTGTGCAACCAAGAGTCTCAACACTATATAATTTTCTAACCGGAGAATTTTTTCTGAACCATCTTTCGTGTTTTAAGGGCCAGGCAATTCGTTATAATTGCAGAGAAACCTTCAGGAATTGCAGCAACATCCAGTGCTACAACAATTTCAAAGTAATAAGTACACTTCTCAAAAGAGAATTTAAAGTTCATTGGCGACCACCCATCATCGACATATTCCCAGGTAAGGAAATACTTGACATTGATCATCCAAACCAATCCATTGCTTTCCTGCCACACCCCAACTATAACATTCAGAATCAATATCAAGAATATCACCAATGGCTCAACAAACGTCGTAATCCCCAATCTCTCCACCTTCATCACCATCATACCACGCAAGAACATTGAAGAACAAAACAATATCCTAACTAAAGTATCATTAAATTGATCCAAAATCAACCTCCAAACTGAAACCCCATCATGCTTATCCAATTCATTCAATCTATAAAAAACAGTCAACAAACAAATTTAAGATAGGAAGGACAACACATGTACCCTCTATAAAATCCAATTAGATTTCTAGGAAAGGCATTAAATACCGCTAAAAGTATTCATGCACTCCCAACATTGGTGCCAACAATCTCATTTTTCATAGGCTTCCAATCAAGCTTGACATTGTTATACCTTTTGACAACAAGTAGAGCATCATAATTCAGTAGTTCCCTGATACAAGAACTTAATCAGAAAACAAATAATTATGAAAGATGAATGGACCTGTATGATATTTGAGAGAAATTTGTGATACTATTTAGTTATAGTGATTGAATTAACAAAAAATATCATACTTCACCAATATCGCAACCCTTAACAAAGAATATAACACAACATCAAAACCATAAACAAGAATATCACACTTCCAGTTTGTGATTTTAAGAAAGAATATCATAGTAAGAAATAATATCACATTCAATATCACATTACTCAGTTAGTAAACTCTATTTCTGAAACTCTAATTTTCAAAATTAAACAATATTAAATCCTAATCTTCACAATTAAACGAAGAAAACATCTAATAAACAACTACAACTAAATTCAATGATATTAATTAGTTCAATTTGTCAATATAATCACAAAAAAAACGTTTAAAATCATGTATAACTAAGATATTTAGAATTTTAAAACAAGAAAATGAAAGTACCACAAATCATCGACTATCAGTTCGATTTTTTTCATTTAATCCCTATGAAATTCATCGAATTCAACATATATAAAATAATTTCAAACAAAATTAACATTCATAATCAATTTAGTACTACATAAGTTCAACTAAAATCGCAAAAATTTAAAAAAAAAACAACGAATTTACCTGTACGATTTTGGAGATAAATCTACTGATATTATTCAATGTATTGTACGAATTAATCAAGAAAGTTGAATTGGAGATAAAATTTTATGATTTTAGCAAGATTTTAGAGATTTTATGTGAGATTTTCGTTTGAAATGTTTGACAGTATGTTTGATATGTTTTTTAGAGAGAGAAACTGTCGAATGTTTTTTTGTGCTTTAATTTGGGGGTTTTGTTTGTCAATTTCCCTCGCGATATTGTTTTGTATATGGTCTGATATTTAATTCGTTACTCAATCCTCAAATATTTAGTAGTTCTCACCGGATCCCGACTCTATATATATATATATATATATATATATATATATATATATATATATAGAAATTGAATCTCGTGAGGCACCCTTCTTAGAGTGAGGTAGCTGAACCCTTTCTAAACCATTAGATCTAACTATTATAGACTCATCAGATTATGACACGTGTTCCCATACAAAACTCAACTAACTGACATTTCGCCCTCAAATTCACTCATTTGGCACTCTTTTACTTTCCCTCTCTTCAGCTCATCGTCATTCACACTAATTTCGATCGACATTTATCGCTCAGATTTGATCGCCATCGTCAATCTAATTTATTTTCCGATTTAAGCAATTTCGATTCATCCTAATTTCGATCATCCTAATTTTGTAATTTCGATTCATCCTAATTTTGATGAATTCAACCTCGATGTTGCTCAATACGGTACACAATTTCACTTATCGATTTCTTCTTTTTTTGCACTATCAGCATAGTTTTTGATGTTCTAGTGAACTTGCATATTCTTGATTTTCCAGAAGTTGACTAGGATGATGCATTGACGTAGCTGATTGATAGTTTATGCGATTCGATTTCGATTATGTTCTGTTTTTCGATGTTCAGTTAGTTCTGTATTTGTTGTTGATTTAATTTGCTTCTAATTAAGTTTTAGGTTATGACGTCTTAAAAATTACAATCGCGTGATTTTATTGATGATATATGTTATTCATAGTTTTTGATTGCAAATGAAATGAATTATGAATACAAAAGTAGGCGAAAGAGTGAATGTGTGTTAAATTAATTTATGATATTCTTGAGAATTCCGGATTACGATTAATTGAGAAGCGGTTCTTGAGTGTTCATGAAAATTGCTAGGTTTAGATGTTCAGCTGTGTTCATCCAGAAATTTAAGATGACAAACTCAAAGCTGTGATAATTGTTAGATTTAGATGTTCAGTTGTGTTCACGAAAATTGTAATCCTAAGATATAGAGTGCGGACTGTTGCTGAAGAAGTATGAGACTGTATATTTGATGTTTGAACTAAATTTGTAGCTTATGTGAACTCTAACTCTTTACATACTGGTTGTTGTTTGATGCTCGAAGGAGGAGGGTGCTTTCGAAGAAGACTGAATGTGCTCCCAAAATACAAATTTCATATGTCAAGAAATTTGGAAACGCCAAGTGTTGGTGTCGGGGTGATCGTGCCTATGGAAAAGGATTTTCCCTATGTCAGTTGTATTTTGCTTCAACATTGTCTTGGGGAATGTGAGCTTATGCTACATACCGGTCTCCTTTATGCAGACAATTAAGCCATTTACACCTGCTACAACAGGTTAGTTAGGAACATTGTTTACAGTTTTTCATTTATCAGCATTTGTGAAAAAACAAACAAACTATTTCTCGATGATGAAATACATATTTGATTGCCCTCTTATGTTTCTCCCTTGATTGGGTTAAATCAGGTTAATCCACTTAAACTTAGCTCTCTCTTATGATTTTTCACTTGTTATGCAAATTGATTGAGCTCTTAAACAAGTTTTAGGTTGTTTAAGTGCATGATTGAGGGTTTTAGAGTAGAGTGCTACTTCCTCCGACTCAACAAGTTCTTTACGTTTTGACTTTGTTTGATTTGAAAATTAGGGTATAGTTCTTCATAGAAATAATTGGAGTCTATGTTGTTTATGGAAATGTATCTCAAATTTAATGTTAGATCCACTGTGTTGTCGAACGGTTTGCATATGGAACAAGGAGAATATTGTACGTGACAATACTCCTATTTTGAAACCTTTTAAGTATAGTTTGGGAGTTGTTCTGGTCGCTCCTTTTACCTGCTTACTGTAGGGGTTAAAGGGTAAAAGGGTTTGTTCAGGTTTATTTTTCACCATGATTCATTACCTTTCATTTTGGGGTATAAGATTTGGACTATTGTGAATGTTATGTGCGAATCACCAAATATATTCATTTCTTCTGTCAGTTGTAGAAACTGGTATTTTGGGGAGGAGCTTTCTAAAATTCAGTTCTCTGCCGTCTCCATTTTGCAGAATATTGACGAAGGCAGGCTTAAAATGAAAGCACATTGTCCCATAGTTACTGATTTTGGAATGAGGGAGAAAGTGGTTAAGGTTCTTATGTGTTACAATCAAGTTTGGCTACAAATCGGATTATATATCATCTTAGGTGGTGAATCACTGTTACCTAATGAAAATTCCAACAGTAAACAACACACAGCTTTTTTGAAAATGGTGATTGAAAAACAGCTCTTTGCACATGCTGGTCTAGCAAGAGCTTATGCTTACAACAAGAGAGTTAACGGCTTTTACAGGCCAGGTTATTATGAAACCTTAGGGAATGTTATACTGAAAAGATTTTTGCTGCTTGTTCTTATACTTGATAGAGGCAAAATTCAAAGTAGTTTGCCTATTAACTATGGCATTGATGGGAAAGATGGAGGTTCTCCCTTGCTGTTCAATGTGAAATGCAACATCAAATCAAGTCGACAAATGATAAGTGGTACAGAATAATTTTCTTGGCAGTTACCTTATAGTACCTTCCCCATCTCTATATGTTTCCTGACATATGTTTCCTTATTGCGTGTGAATCGCAGAATTCCTGTCATCGGAGGTCATGCATGGGGAAGGCGATCTTCTAGCACATCTTGTGATTGTGGGATACAAGGTGTCATACCAACAGGTAAGTTAAGACACACCATATTGTAATTGACATGCTAAGACATCTTTTGTGATGTTAACAACACTCCAAATCATTCTGTTTTGATATTGCCATTGAGTCAAATTTGCGGAGTGAAATTCATCACGCCATAAGTGGTTAGTAAAAGTTCACCGATGTGCGATTCCTCAAATTGAGTATGACCTCGAAATTAGAGATCTTTTTCAAGAAAAGAGCATTATATATATAATAATGATGGTGTGAATTAATTAGGTGGATTGGACACCGAGCTTCACAGAGGTTCGTGCAAGCGGTAGAGCAACTAGGTGTGGATAAGGCTGTCCCTTCAAGAATTCTAGAGCTTATGGGTATTGATTGTCTCACTAGACATAACATTGCCAGCCATCTTCAGGTACTCTTTTCTTCCATACACATTTTTATTTTAAATAGGCATATCCGTCTTAAGCTTAAAGACTCGAGTATCATATCACACATAAAACAAAACACATATATGTCGTTGAAATTAGCAAAACGTTTATCCCATCTTATAAGTTCCAGTATTGTTTGAACCGTTTTATTCTCAAGATATATCCGTTTTGAAAGAATCTCTTGTTCTTATATCCTTTTAACCCTTTGCTTACATATAATGAAAAATTAAACAAATGATTAGGACCGCAAATAAAGTAAATTTAATCACCATTATTATTGATGGTGTGATTAAGCTACATATGCCTTTGATTTTGATTAGTCGACATTGATGGAGTAAATTTAAATAGGGTCATTTGAACAAACTCTATAATTTAAACACAAAGATAAGGTTATGTATATTAATCTGCAAAGCTCGGACATAAAGTTTAATGTGGCTCACTTTGTTCTATGAACTATCGACTTGTGCCATATGTAACATTGCCACACATATCACAGGAGTTCATGGCTTTTGATACTGGCAGTGACACTCACTTGGATATGCTTCTGAACTGGATGAAGGTACTACTATTGTATTAGATGTGTGACAATTGTATCTAATGTGCATAAATCATAATAAAAGTATGACTGCAGAGGCATAATGTTACGGTCCATTGCATGGTATGGGACATGAGTTCCACATCGGTCGTGTGGAAGGCTTGATGTGGAATTGATATGGATATTGGGAGAACCCACCCCACAATCCCACATCAAGCCTCCCACACGACCGATGTGGGACTATGATAGTATATTGAATGTGATTAATACTAAAAAGTAGCAAGAAACTGGATTACTATGATGGTATATTCTGTCAATCCATCCCACCCTTTAGAACTCCAATAAGCACAGTAACTGAGTGTTTTAAGCTGAGTGTTTTTTAGAAAGTAGAGTTACCATGTATGTGAAAAAAAAGGGATTACCTTGTTAAAAAAAACCTCAAAATACAGTCAACTTAGTTATTGCCCAATCGTTAGCCAATCAGATACTTATTTTGTGAATCATAAATGGTCAAAATCGCCTATTTTTCTCTTTTTCTTATTTTGTGAATCATATACCTTATTTTGTAAATCTTAGAGCTTGTTTTGTGAAACTAGAAGGTAATATTGTGAAATTTGGTCATAAAATGGTCGAAATCGCCTATTTTGCTCTTTTTCTTATTTTGTGAATTATTGACCTTGTTTCGTGAATCCTAGGCCGTATATTGTGAAACTTGGTTATAAATGGTCAAAATCACCTATTTTGCTCCTTTTATTATTTTGTGAATCCTATACTTTATTTTGTGAATCTTACAACTTGTTTTGTGAAAATAGAAGGTAATATTGTGAAATTTGGTCACAAAATGGTCGAAATCACCTATTTTGCTCTTTTTATTATTTTGTGAATCATAGACCTTAACTTGGTCATAAATGGTCAAAATCGCCTATTTTCCTCTTTTTCTTATTTTGTGAATCATATATCTTATTTTGTGAATCATATATCTTATTTTGTGAATCTTAGAGCTTGTTTTGTGAAACTAGAAGGTAATATTGTGAAATTTGGTCATAAAATGGTCGAAATCACCTATTTTGCTCTTTTTATTATTTTGTGAATCATTGACCTTGTTTCGTGAATCGTAGGCCTTATATTGTGAAACTTGGTCATAAATGGTCAAAATCGTCTATTTTTCTCCTTTTATTATTTTGTGAATCATATTCCTTATTTTGTGAATCTTAGAGCTTGTTTTGTGAAATTAGAAGGTAATATTGTGAAATTTGGTCATAAAATGGTCGAAATCGCCTATTTTGCTCTTTTTCTTATTTTATGAATCATTGACCTTGTTTCGTGAATCCTAGGCCTTATATTGTGAAACTTAGTCATAAATGGTCGAAATCACCTATTTTCCTCTTTTTCTTATTTTGTGAATCATATACCTTATTTTGTGAATCTTAGAGCTTGTTTTGTGAAACTAGAAGGTAATATTGTGAAATTTGGTCACAAAATGGTCGAAATCACTTATTTTGCTCTTTTTATTATTTTGTGAATCATAGACCTTGTTTTGTGAATGTTAGAGCTTGTTTTGTGAAACTAGAAGGTAATATTGTGAAATTTGGTCATAAAATGGTCGAAATCACCTATTTTGCTCTTTTTCTTATTTTGTGAATCATAGACCTTGTTTCGTGAATCGTAGGCCTTATATTGTAAAACTTGGTCATAAATGGTCAAAATCGCCTATTTTGTTCCTTTTATTATTTTGTGAATCATATACCTTATTTTGTGAATCTTAGAGCTTGTTTTGTGAAATTAGAGGGTAATATTGTGAAATTTGGTCATAAAATGGTCGAAATCACCTATTTTGCGCTTTTTATTATTTTGTGAATAACTTCGTCATAAATGGTCAAAATCGCCTATTTTCCTATTTTTCTTATTTTGTGAATCATATACCTTATTTTGTGAATCTTAGATCTTATTTTGTGAAACTAGAAGGTAATATTGAGAAATTTGGACATAAAATGGTCGAAATCATCTATTTTGCTCTTTTTCTTATTTTGTGAATCATAGACATTGTTTCGTGAATCCTAGGCCTTATATTGTGAATAACTTGGTCATAAATGGTCAAAATCGCCTATTTTCCTCTTTTTTTTATTTTGTTAATCATATACCTTATTTTGTGAATCTTAGAGCTTATTTTGTGAAACTAGAAGGTAATATTGTGAAATTTGGTCATAAATTGGTCGAAATCACCTATTTTGCTCTTTTTCTTATTTCGTGAATCATTGACTTTGTTTCGTGAATCCCAGGCCTTATATTGTGAAACTTGGTCATAAATGGTCAAAATCACCTCCTTTTATTATTTTGTGAATCATATACCTTATTTTGTAAATCTTAGATCTTATTTTGTGAAAATAGAAGGTAATATAGTGAAATTTTGTCACAAAATGGTCGAAATCACCTATTTTGCTCTTTTTATTATTTTGTGAATCATAGACCTTATATTGTGAAACTTGATCATAAATGGTCAAAATCGCCTATTTTCCTATTTTTCTTATTTTGGGAATCATATACCTTATTTTGTGAATCTTAGAGCTTGTTTTGTGAAACTAGAAGGTAATATTGTGAAATTTGGTCATAAAATGGTCGAAATCACCTATTTTGCTCCTTTTCTTATTTTGTGAATCATAGACCTTGTTTCGTGAATCCTAGGTCTTATATTGTCAAACATGGTCATAAATGGTCAAATTCACCTATTTTGCTCCTTTTATTATTTTGTGAATCCTATACCTTATTTTGTGAATCTTAGAGCTTGTTTTGTGAAAATAGAAGGTAATATTGTAAAATTTGGTCACAAAATGGTCGAAATCACCTATTTTGCTCTTTTTATTATTTTGTGAATCATAGATCTTGTTTCGTGAATCCTAGGCCTTATATTGTGAAACTTGGTCATAAATGGTCAAAATCACCTATTTTGCTCCTTTTATTATTTTGTGAATCATATACCTTATTTTGTGAATCTTAGAGATTGTTTTGTGAAACTAGAAGGTAATATTGTGAAATTTGGTCATAAAATGGTCAAAATCACCTATTTTGCTCTTTTTCTTATTTTGTAAATCATAGACCTTGTATTTTCAGTGTTTGTTATTATTGGAGCTAATATTGTGAACCTTGAAGCTAGTTTTGTGAACTTAGTACCTGATAATGTGAAATCTCGACTTGATTTGTGAATAATGATTTTGTGAAACCTGGATCTGATTTTGTGAAACCTAGATCTGATTTTGTGAAATCTAGACATGATTATGTGAACTCTAGACCTAATTTTCATTATTTATGGCGAGGCGGCCGGCCTCACCATATTCCTTCATGGACTGATTTTCAATGTTTATTGGGCTGGAAACTTAGGGTCATTCCTAACTTTTCTTTTGGCCCAAATATTTTCTCACACACAAAAGCCCAAATACTTTACTCTATGTCTCTAAAATATAACAAACAAAATTCTTAAGCTACATCTTGTGAGACTACTTGATTTATCTAAGTTTGGACCTGATTTTGTGAACCCTATGCATGTTTTTGTGAATCTTGGACCTTATTTTGTGAATCTAAGACTTGAATAGGTGATTTTAGACATACATTGGCAATGGTAATTATTATATAATAATCGTATATTTATATTTGTTCATCTATGTGGGTCTCGAACCCACACCTTGCGCAATAGCACAATGCTCTACCTTTTGAGCTAATAGATGATATTGTACCAAAATTAAATTATGTATCAACAAGTAACAAAGACATGAAAACATTAGTAACTTCATGTACATGTGAAACATGACACATTGGCTTATACAAGTATTTCTTACTATGAAATTAACCAATTTAAGTCCTACCTTCACAAAATTAGGTCCAGGTTTTACAAAAACAAGTTTCACAATATTAGGTCTAAAGTTCACATAATCATGTCTAGGTTTCACAAAATCAGATCTAGGTTTCACAAAATAAAATTCAGATTTTACAAAATGAAGTTTCACAAAATCAAGTCGAGATTTCACATAATAAGGTACAAAGTTCACAAATCAGGTCCAGGTTTCACATAAACAAGTTTCACAAAATTAGCTCTAGAGTTCACATATTCATGTCTAGATTTCACAAAATCAGATCTAGGTTTCACAAAATCAGATCCAGGTTTCACAAAATCATTATTCACAAATCAAGTCGAGATTTCACATTATCAGGTACTAAGTTCACAAAACTAGCTTCAAGGTTCACAATATTAGCTCCAATAATAACAAACACTGAAAATACAAGGTCTATGATTTACAAAATAAGAAAAAGAGCAAAATAGGTTATTTTGACCATTTTATGACCAAATTTCACAATATTACCTTCTAGTTTCACAAAACAATCTCTAAGATTCACAAAATAAGGTATATGATTCACAAAATAATAAAAGGAGCAAAATAGGTGATTTTGACCATTTATGACCAAGTTTCACAATATAAGGCCTAGGATTCACGAAACAAGATCTATGATTCACAAAATAATAAAAAGAGCAAAATAGGTGATTTCGACCATTTTGTGACCAAATTTTACAATATTACCTTCTATTTTCACAAAACAAGCTCTAAGATTCACAAAATAAGGTATAGGATTCACAAAATAATAAAAGGAGCAAAATAGGTGAATTTGACCATTTATGACCATGTTTGACAATATAAGACCTAGGATTCACGAAACAAGGTCTATGATTCACAAAATAAGAAAAGGAGCAAAATAGGTGATTTCGACCATTTTATGACCAAATTTCACAATATTACCTTCTAGTTTCACAAAACAAGCTCTAAGATTCACAAAATAAGGTATATGATTCCCAAAATAAGAAAAATAGGAAAATAGGCGATTTTGACCATTTATGATCAAGTTTCACAATATAAGGTCTATGATTAACAAAATAATAAAAAGAGCAAAATAGGTGATTTCGACCATTTTGTGACAAAATTTCACTATATTACCTTCTATTTTCACAAAATAAGATCTAAGATTCACAAAATAAGGTATATGATTCACAAAATAATAAAAGGAGGTGATTTTGACCATTTATGACCAAGTTTCACAATATAAGGCCTGGGATTCACGAAACAAAGTCAATGATTCACGAAATAAGAAAAAGAGCAAAATAGGTGATTTCGACCAATTTATGACCAAATTTCACAATATTACCTTCTAGTTTCACAAAATAAGCTCTAAGATTCACAAAATAAGGTATATGATTAACAAAATAAAAAAAAGAGGAAAATAGGCGATTTTGACCATTTATGACCAAGTTATTCACAATATAAGGCCTAGGATTCACGAAACAATGTCTATGATTCACAAAATAAGAAAAAGAGCAAAATAGATGATTTCGACCATTTTATGTCCAAATTTCTCAATATTACCTTCTAGTTTCACAAAATAAGCTCTAAGATTCACAAAATAAGGTATATGATTCACAAAATAAGAAAAATAGGAAAATAGGCGATTTTGACCATTTATGACGAAGTTATTCACAAAATAATAAAAAGCGCAAAATAGGTGATTTCGACCATTTTATGACCAAATTTCACAATATTACCCTCTAATTTCACAAAACAAGCTCTAAGATTCACAAAATAAGGTATATGATTCACAAAATAATAAAAGGAACAAAATAGGCGATTTTGACCATTTATGACCAAGTTTTACAATATAAGGCCTACGATTCACGAAACAAGGTCTATGATTCACAAAATAAGAAAAGGAGCAAAATAGGTGATTTCGACCATTTTATGACCAAATTTCACAATATTACCTTCTAGTTTCACAAAACAAGCTCTAACATTCACAAAACAAGGTCTATGATTCACAAAATAATAAAAAGAGCAAAATAGGTGATTTCGACCATTTTGTGACCAAATTTCACAATATTACCTTCTAGTTTCACAAAACAAGCTCTAAGATTCACAAAATAAGGTATATGATTCACAAAATAAGAAAAAGAGGAAAATAGGTGATTTCGACCATTTATGACTAAGTTTCACAATATAAGGCCTAGGATTCACGAAACAAGGTCAATGATTCATAAAATAAGAAAAAGAGCAAAATAGGCGATTTCGACCATTTTATGACCAAATTTCACAATATTACCTTCTAATTTCACAAAATAAGCTCTAAGATTCACAAAATAAGGAATATGACTCACAAAATAATAAAAGGAGAAAAATAGACGATTTTGACCATTTATGACCAAGTTTCACAATATAAGGCCTATGATTCACGAAACAAGGTCAATGATTCACAAAATAATAAAAAGAGCAAAATAGGTGATTTCGACCATTTTATGACCAAATTTCACAATATTACCTTCTAGTTTCACAAAACAAGCTCTAAGATTCACAAAATAAGATATATGATTCACAAAATAAGAAAAAGAGGAAAATAGGCGATTTTGACCATTTATGACCAAGTTAAGGTCTATGATTCACAAAATAATAAAAAGAGCAAAATAGGTGATTTCGACCATTTTGTGACCAAATTTCACAATATTACCTTCTATTTTCACAAAACAAGTTGTAAGATTCACAAAATAAAGTATAGGATTCACAAAATAATAAAAGGAGCAAAATAGGTGATTTTGACCATTTATAACCAAATTTCACAATATACGGCCTAGGTTTCACGAAACAAGGTCAATAATTCACAAAATAAGAAAAAGAGCAAAATAGGTGATTTCGACCATTTTATGACCAAATTTCACAATATTACCTTCTAGTTTCACAAAACAAGCTCTAAGATTTACAAAATAAGGTATATGATTCACAAAATAAGAAAAAGAGAAAAATAGGCGATTTTGACCATTTATGATTCACAAAATAAGTATCTGATTGGCTAACGATTGGGCAATAACTAAGTTGACTGTATTTTGAGGTTTTTTTAACAAGGTAATCCCTTTTTTTTTCACATGCATGGTAACTCTACTTTCTAAAAAACACTCAGCTTAAAACACTCAGTTACTGTGCTTATTGGAGTTCTAAAGGGTGGGATGGATTGACAGAATATACCATCATAGTAATCCAGTTTCTTGCTACTTTTTAGTATTAATCACATTCAATATACTATCATAGTCCCACATCGGTCGTGTGGGAGGCTTGATGTGGGATTGTGGGGTGGGTTCTCCCAATATCCATATCAATTCCACATCAAGCCTTCCACACGACCGATGTGGAACTCATGTCCCATACCATGCAATGTACCGTAACATTATGCCTCTGCAGTCATACTTTTATTATGATTTATGCACATTAGATACAATTGTCACACATCTAATACAATAGTAGTACCTTCATCCAGTTCAGAAGCATATCCAAGTGAGTGTCACTGCCAGTATCAAAAGCCATGAACTCCTGTGATATGTGTGGCAATGTTACATATGGCACAAGTCGATAGTTCATAGAACAAAGTGAGCCACATTAAACTTACTGTCTGAGCTTTGCAGATTAATATACATAACCTTATCTTTGTGTTTAAATTATAGAGTTTGTTCAAATGACCCTATTTAAATTTACTCCATCAATGTCGACTAATCAAAATCAAAGGCATATGTAGCTTAATCACACCATCAATAATAATGGTGATTAAATTTACTTTATTTGCGGTCCTAATCATTTGTTTAATTTTTCATTATATGTAAGCAAAGGGTTAAAAGGATATAAGAACAGTAGATTCTTTCAAAACGGATATATCTTCAGAATAAAACGGTTCAAACAATACTGGAACTTATAAGATGGGATAAACGTTTTGCTAATTTCAACGACATATATGTGTTTTGTTTTATGTGTGATATGATACTCGAGTCTTTAAGCTTAAGACGGATATGCCTATTTAAAATAAAAATGTGTATGGAAGAAAAGAGTACCTGAAGATGGCTGGCAATGTTATGTCTAGTGAGACAATCGATACCCATAAGCTCTAGAATTCTTGAAGGGACAGCCTTATCTACACCTAGTTGCTCTACCGCTTGCACGAACCTCCTGTGAAGCTCTGGTGTCCAATCCACCTAATTAATTCACACCATCATTATTATATATATAATGCTCTTTTCTTGAAAAAGATCTCTAATTCTGAGGTCATACTCAATTTGAGGAATCTGCACATCAGTGAACTTTTACTAACCAGCTTATGGCGTGATGAATTTCACTCCGCAAATTTGACTCAATGGCAATATCAAAACAGAATGATTTGGAGTGTTGTTAACATCACAAAAGATGTCTTAGCATGTCAATTACAATATGGTGTGTCTTAACTTACCTGTTGGTATGACACCTTGTATCCCACAATCACAAGATGTGCTAGAAGATCGCCTTCCCCATGCATGACCTCCGATGACAGGAATTCTGCGATTCACACGCAATAAGGAAACATATGTCAGGAAACATATAGAGATGGGGAAGGTACTATAAGGTAACTGCCAAGAAAATTATTCTGTACCACTTATCATTTGTCGACTTGATTTGATGTTGCATTTCACATTGAACAGCAAGGGAGAACCTCCATCTTTCCCATCAATGCCATAGTTAATAGGCAAACTACTTTGAATTTTGCCTCTATCAAGTATAAGAACAAGCAGCAAAAATCTTTTCAGTATAACATTCCCTAAGGTTTCATAATAACCTGGCCTGTAAAAGCCGTCAACTCTCTTGTTGTAAGCATAAGCTCTTGCTAGACCAACATGTGCAAAGAGCTGTTTTTCAATCACCATTTTCAAAAAAGCTGTGTGTTGTTTACTGTTGGAATTTTCATTAGGTAACAGTGATTCACCACCTAAGATGATATATAATCCGATTTGTAGCCAAACTTGATTGTAACACATAAGAACCTTAACCACTTTCTCCCTCATTCCAAAATCAGTAACTATGGGACAATGTGCTTTCATTTTAAGCCTGCCTTCGTCAATATTCTGCAAAATGGAGACGGCAGAGAACTGAATTTTAGAAAGCTCCTCCCCAAAATACCAGTTTCTACAACTGACAGAAGAAATGAATATATTTGGTGATTCGCACATAACATTCACAATAGTCCAAATCTTATACCCCAAAATGAAAGGTAATGAATCATGGTGAAAAATAAACCTGAACAAACCCTTTTACCCTTTAACCCCTACAGTAAGCAGGTAAAAGGAGCGACCAGAACAACTCCCAAACTATACTTAAAAGGTTTCAAAATAGGAGTATTGTCACGTACAATATTCTCCTTGTTCCATATGCAAACCGTTCGACAACACAGTGGATCTAACATTAAATTTGAGATACATTTCCATAAACAACATAGACTCCAATTATTTCTATGAAGAACTATACCCTAATTTTCAAATCAAACAAAGTCAAAACGTAAAGAACTTGTTGAGTCGGAGGAAGTAGCACTCTACTCTAAAACCCTCAATCATGCACTTAAACAACCTAAAACTTGTTTAAGAGCTCAATCAATTTGCATAACAAGTGAAAAATCATAAGAGAGAGCTAAGTTTAAGTGGATTAACCTGATTTAACCCAATCAAGGGAGAAACATAAGAGGGCAATCAAATATGTATTTCATCATCGAGAAATAGTTTGTTTGTTTTTTCACAAATGCTGATAAATGAAAAACTGTAAACAATGTTCCTAACTAACCTGTTGTAGCAGGTGTAAATGGCTTAATTGTCTGCATAAAGGAGACCGGTATGTAGCATAAGCTCACATTCCCCAAGACAATGTTGAAGCAAAATACAACTGACATAGGGAAAATCCTTTTCCATAGGCACGATCACCCCGGCACCAACACTTGGCGTTTCCAAATTTCTTAACATATGAAATTTGTATTTTGGGAGCACATTCAGTCTTCTTCGAAAGCACCCTCCTCCTTCGAGCATCAAACAACAACCAGTATGTAAAGAGTTAGAGTTCACATAAGCTACAAATTTAGTTCAAACATCAAATATACAGTCTCATACTTCTTCAGCAACAGTCCGCACTTTATATCTTAGGATTACAATTTTCGTGAACACAACTGAACATCTAAATCTAACAATTATCACAGCTTTGAGTTTGTCATCTTAAATTTCTGGATGAACACAGCTGAACATCTAAACCTAGCAATTTTCATGAACACTCAAGAACCGCTTCTCAATTAATCGTAATCCGGAATTCTCAAGAACATCATAAATTAATTTAACACACATTCACTCTTTCGCCTACTTTTGTATTCATAATTCATTTCATTTGCAATCAAAAACTATGAATAACATATATCATCAATAAAATCACGCGATTGTAATTTAAGACGTCATAACCTAAAACTTAATTAGAAGCAAATTAAATCAACAACAAATACAGAACTAACTGAACATCGAAAAACAGAACATAATCGAAATCGAATCGCATAAACTATCAATCAGCTACGTCAATGCATCATCCTAGTCAACTTCTGGAAAATCAAGAATATGCAAGTTCACTAAAACATCAAAAACTATGCTGATAGTGCAAAAAAAGAAGAAATCGATAAGTGAAATTGTGTACCGTATTGAGCAACATCGAGGTTGAATTCATCAAAATTAGGATGAATCGAAATTACAAAGTTAGGATGATCGAAATTAGGATGAATCGAAATTGCTTAAATCGGAAAATAAATTAGATTGACGATGGCGATCAAATCTGAGCGATAAATGTCGATCGAAATTAGTGTGAATGACGATGAGCTGAAGAGAGGGAAAGTAAAAGAGTGCCAAATGAGTGAATTTGAGGGCGAAATGTCAGTTAGTTGAGTTTTGTATGGGAACACGTGTCATAATCTGATGAGTCTATAATAGTTAGATCTAATGGTTTAGAAAGGGTTCAGCTACCTCACTCTAAGAAGGGTGCCTCACGAGATTCAATTTCTATATATATATATATATATATATATATATATATATATATATATATATATATATATATATATATATATATATATATATATATATATAGTATTGGGTTCATCTAAGTCCACCTCTTACATGTGAGTCCATAAGTCCTCCTTATAGCCCTTGGATGAAGAAAATGAAAGGCTGAGATTTACACAAAAAAAAGGAGATTAAAGCTAACTAAACCCACTCTCTCACTACCACACTAATTAATCCTAATTATTCACTAATTTAATATATATATCTTTTTCCTCCCACCTACTAATCTCTCATCCACACAATATCCTTTCACACTCTCTCTTAAAACCTCTCACTCTCAAAAACCCTAAAATTCAAAAAAAAAAAAAAAAAAAAATCCCACATTCCCCTACCCCCACGACCACCACCCAGCCCCACACCATCACCACAACCCCACCATGGCACAGCGACACCCCCTTTACCACCGACCACAACACACCATTCTCGCCACCTCCCCGACACCACCACCGCACCTCCCTCACGCAACCCCTACGACCAGCCCTCCCACAACCCGACACCACCACCACACCCCCCTCACGCCACCCCCTACGACCAGTCCTCCCACAACCCGTCACCACCACCACACCTCCCTCACGCCACAACCACAACGCCGCCTCCACCAGTTCAAATCTGCCGCCACCGCCTCCCCTGCCGACACCACCGTTCCTCACCCCTACCACCCCATACACGCACCACCGTCACAACCACAGCCTCACCACCTTGTCTATGCTCCTCGTAACGGCTGCCCTGCCGCGCGCCGTCCTCAGCCGTCCTCTTCTCCTTTTCTCCCTCATTTTTTTTCCTTTTTTCTTGGTTTGTTCTCAGTTTTTCATTGTTTAAGATCCACTTTTTTTTTCAAATTTTGTTTCTTGCTGTGTCGTGCGGCGTGTCGTGCTGCTTTTTGTTTTTTTCTTTTTTCGTTTTTCTTGCTGTATTTATTTCAGATCTTGTCTTTTTTTTTTTTTTTTTTTTTTATTTATTCCAGATTAGTCTTGTTGTACATATTGTTTTCAAATTTCCTTTATATTTTTTCCTAGATCTTATTTATATTTTGTGAGATCTCATTTTTTAACTTTTTTCACTAAATTTTTTAGTCTTGTAACTTTCTTCTGCTAGAATAACACTTTTTTCGTCTAAAATTACACTTTTTGTTGTTAGGATTACACTTTTTTCTGTTAGAATTACACTTTTTTCTGTTAAAATTACACTTTTCTTCATTAAAATTACACTTTGTTCTGTTAAAATTATACTTTTTTTGCTAGAATAACACTTTTTTCGGCTAAAATTACACTTTTTGTTGTTAGAATTACACTTTTTTCTGTTAGAATTACACTTTTTTCTGTTAAAATTACACTTTTCTTCATTAAAATTACACTTTTTTCTGTTAAAATTATACTTTTTTTTGCTAGAATAACACTTTTTTCGGCTAAAATTACACTTTTTGTTGTTACAATTACACTTTTTTCTGTTAGAATTACACTTTTTTCTGTTAAAATTACACTTTTCTTCATTAAAATTACACTTTTTTCTGTTAAAATTATACTTTTTTCTGCTAGAATAACACTTTTTCTGCTAAAACTACACTTTTTGTTGTTGTTAGAATTACACTTTTTTCTGTTAAAATTACACTTTTTTCCGCTAAAATTACACTTTTTTCTGTTAAAATTATACTTTTTTCTGCTAGAATAACACTTTTTTCGGCTAAAATTACACTTTTTCGGCTAGAATTACACTTACTACTATTGGACTAATGTTACACTCTCCGTGGACTTGGTCATATTCTCATATTCTCATTGGACTAATGTTACACTCTCAATGGACTAAAATTACATTCTCAGTGGACTGAAATTATACTTTTCTGGACTAAAATTACACTTTTCTGGACTAAAATTACATTCTCCTTGACTAAAAATAACAATCTCATTGGACTGAAATTACACTTACCTGGACTAAAATAACACTTTTTGTCATTAAAATAACACTCGTAAAATGCTAAATTACAATAACTTGTGATAAAATTACAAAAATTCAAAATATTATTCGTTAAAATCACTCGGAAAAGATTGAAGTTAAACTTGTAAAACGCTAAATTCTCGAAAATATTCCTTAAAATTACACTTTTTGTTGTTAGAATTACACTCGTAAAATCCTAAAATGTCGAAAACTTGTCTCGAAAAAAAAATGAAAAAACCGAACCAGGAAAAATGTTAACAAAATTTTCACAAACTTTGAAGTATAAGACAAAAGGTGGTGTTAATTGTGTATGATAATGAATTAGTGAATGTATTACTAAAACTAGAGAGAGAAGTAAATTAATTAGTGTTAAGTGTGCTTCTTGCTTTCAATCTCAACCTTCCACCATGCATGATCCAAGGGTTGTGGGAGGGACTTATGGACTCAAAAGATATAAGGGACTTATTTGAACTTTTACTATGTATATATATATATATATATATATATGTATATATATATATATATGTATATATATATATATAGGGTCGGGATCCGGTGAGAACCACTAATATAATGAGAACCATGAGAACTTCTTATATTACCAATAGATTAGTCACGATTCAACGACTAATCATTCCTGTGTTTACAAAAATCTCAAACGCAGGACCTCTCTCTCTCCCTCTCTCTCTCTCTCTCTCTCTCTCTCTCTCTCTCTCTCTCTCGCTGCTTTCCTCAATCACTGCGCGTCTTTGGCTTCGACATAGTCAACAACCATAATTTTCCTCCTTCACCATAATTAATAAAAGGTAAATTTCATGATCAAATCTCTTCAATTTTGTAACCTAGATGATATCATTTTCGTATTATTGTAATTAAACTATGAGTTTATGCCAAATTATTACTTTGATTGATTTTGTTTTAAACCTAATTTGATCTAATGTCAAATTATATTGCTTGATATGCAGTAGATTACATTCATAGACAATAAAATATGAAAACTAGACAATACTCCATTGTTGTTTGCAGTTAATTGTTGTTTGTTGTTATTAGTCCTAATTCTGCCTTAATATGATTTTGACCTAGATTCATTGCAAGGTCGTTTAGTTTTTCCATAATATTATCAACTCTTAGGGTGTATATCTGACTAGAAACGCACAACTTTTTATCTTTATTCATAGAGAAATTTAATCTGTTATTTAGTGTATGTAGTGGTTATTTTGGTGCATCTACTGAGTATTTTTATGCACGTAAGCTTATTTATGTATACATAGTAATGGCAACTCCAGGACATGCATTCTGATCATCAAGTAGAGTCTCAAAATAACTTTAATTCTTATTAAAATTCATTCCTAAGACCGACTTCTGAGACGAGGTCTTATGTCAAGATGTTTAGGAGAATCAACCAATATCCTTTCCACTTATACAAGTTTCTTTGTGTTGGCTTTAGGAGAAGAGCACTAGCAAGAACCCTGCTGCTAATATTCAAGCTCTTATTGGGGTAATGTTTTTACCCATTTTCTTGCTTGTTCTATTCATTTCGATTCGCTACATTTGTCCCATCATCGTACATGAATGGATAGAGGATATTGATTTCACTTGCATTATTTCCACATTCATGTTAGCCGATTCAAACTATTTGACTAAGTGCTGATTTGCCTTATAAATATCAGTGAGTCGTGTATTAGGTGGCAGTAAGCGTGATATCAACCTAGATTCGTGTATTCCTCCTACAACCTTCTCATATAAATTTCTGTTTAAAAAGTGAATTCAGTGTTTTGGTATTGCTCATGGATACATGGAATGTGATCTGTTTTTTTTTCTTTTAATGTCAAATAGTATTGGAAGTGATCAAGTATTTTAAAACAAATCAAAATGGAATAGTGATTTTGGTGTTCATCCGGTTCCATCTGTAAAGTGTTTTGATCTAAGGAGGCTTAGCTTTAGTGTCTCTCTCGTCAGATAGCTTTAGTGTTTTGATCTGGGTTCCATCTGTAAATTTCCCCAATCGTTGTGGTGACCACAACCACAAAAGGGTCATTGCCTGGATCTTCGACTATGTCGACATCTTCATCAGACTCATAGAATGTAATCAATCCGTCATTCCGCGTCTTGTGAGTTTAATTAGCCCGTCTGTCTTTGCATTCTCGAGCACCTTCAGATGATCCATGATAACTCAAAGGGAGGTTTAACTTGGCCATGTTTCAATGGCCCGGCTCTGGCCGTGATGAATGGTGCGGTTTATTTAATGATAGTTATAATGACTATGCAAAATCTGTTGGCGAAAGTAGTTGTAGGCTTGTAGCTCCAACTGGCGTTGCTTATTTGTCATTCCGACATATTGAATGTCATTCTCATTTGTTATGGTTTTAGATTGACAGTTTGTGTATATTACTTTTAAAAAAAGCATTGAGGTTGACATCCAAAATTTCCTAAAAGAATAAGAAATGTGTCACTAACTACTGTCGTTCTTCAATTTTCGTGAAAGTTGTGTTTTCTGTATCTCTTTAATGCCGACTTCCTCTGTTTACACTATCAGCACATTTTTCAAAATATGATAGGAGAATATTGAAAAATGTTCAGGAAATGGCTAAACAAGTGAAGTATTACTGTAAATTACGCCCATAAAATTAATAAATAAATATTTATAAATGACAGGAAATGGAGAAGTTGATGAACAATAAATCAGGGACGGGATGGGGAAATCGATTTGGAATGATGCTCCATGATAACTCAAAGGGAGGTTTAACTTGGCCATGTTTCAATGGCCCCGACTACAGCCGTGATGAATGGTGCTTCTTTCCTCCCTGTCGTACAACTGATTCAAGGAAGCTAACAAGAAACTTGAATGGAGTTTAAAGAAGGTGATGTGTTGTTATTTACATTTTAATTATTTCGAAAGCCAATTAGTTCAAATGGCAGAGTATTGTGCAATGCACAAGATGTGGGTTCGACTCCCATATTGGCTATGATACTAGTGTTTCTTTTAAATTTATAATGCTAGAGACCGGACCTTGTAAATTGCAATCCTATTTCAAGTAAGGCGTGCACGTATGGTCATATTTCTACATATATGCTCGCCTTTGAATTTCCGATCACTATAAACCTATTACACTGCCTAGGCGTTCTTATTGCACACGCGTGTCTAATTATGGCTTGCTCGACTTTGTCCAAGCATGATTATAGCCCGCTTAATCTTAATTTATAGTATTGTCAATCATGGGATTTGTTATTTAATAGGCTATATGGGATTCGAACCCATACCTTTGTGCAAAATGTGCACATCGCTCTACCATTGAGCTAATAGCCTTTAAAATACAATAAAAAAAGATGAAGTGAGAATGCTAGTATCTTAGTTATTTGTATGATGGATTAGTCTATCAGTCACTACTCACGAGTAAAGTATAACTATTGGCACAAGAAAATCTGGAATAATTGCAGTGTGCCCAAACACATATTTATTTGCTGGTTGATTAAAATGAAGGCCTTACAATTGAAAGATAAATTGTACAGGCTTGGCATAAGTAGTGATAAGGAATGTGTACTCTGTAGGAATGGAATATAAAGCCATGCCCACCTATTTCAGACCTGTGAATACAGTAAGTAGGCTGCTCATGGATAGAATGGCAAAGGTACTGCACATTCAGGTACCTCAAACTGGAATCATGCAGTGGATAGCTATGAGGAGATGGACCAAATTCAGAAAAAGTATAACCACCATGCATTCATGGCAATGAATTACCATATCTGGCTCTAACGAAATGAAGTCGGAGTGAATGAAAGGGTCAGAAGACCAAAAGGGATCATCATGGATAAAATAAAGAGTCTGCAAGCTAAGATAAAAAGAATTCATTTTGGGATTCAGAATGCAAGAATTCAATTAGATAATGTATGCTGGAAATTCATATAAAATGAATGCTCATGTTTGCTATACCACATTAACATAAAAGGTCGGTAAATACATTAAATCTCGTCCACGGTCATTTCCCTTATTTCATGTACATAGAACTTTATTTCGTGCACATAGAACTGTATTTCATGCACATATAATCTTATTTCATGCCCATATAAAATTAACGTTCCTAACCAACAGTAATTAGTATAATAATATAACCATCTGATGTAACTGAAGAACTTTTTAATGCACATAGAACCTTATTTCATGCACATATAACCTTATTTCATGCACATATAATTTTATTTCATGCCCATTTAACATATATTTCATGCACATAGAACCTTATTTCATGTCCATTTAACAATTGTTTCATGCACATAGAACCTTATTTTAAGCATATAAATAATCAAAAGAGGTTGTAATGTGATAAGGAGTTTTATACCAGAAACAGTGGTAGGTATGTACCATTTTCACCTGGCTAACTGCTAGTTGCAGTACGTACAGGACCTTTCTAAATGTTTAAGAAAGAGCGTGGCAGAGTGCTTTTCCCATTTAACAAGAAAGCAGTAGAAAGGAAAGCGGGTAACACAAGACAACACTGCCAAAAATGCAGCTGCAACAGGCTGCTGAAGAGCATTCCATTCACTGACCCATACTAGACCGCCTGAATTATAGCATAATGATAAGATACCAACAGCCAAACAAAGATATTCAGTTAGATGAGAAAATTCAGACTGGCATACCAAGGAGTAGTGGGAATCAATTCAAAAGTCATATCGAAAAATTCACAGTTTATCTTAACCTGCCTAGCTCCTAGTCTCATCACCTACAACCCATGTATGCCGAAGCCAGCAAACCTTAGACAATATGGAAAGGGCAAGATAGGAGTCACATTCTGACACACATGCTCAATTTCAACTCGTTCTCCAGTAACCGGAGTTTCCTAGTGGGTGACTATCTCATGCTTCATATAGTGAATGACAAATGTGATGTTATAGAAAACAGGTTTAGGCTTCCAAGATCAAGCTCTGTTAGTTTTACGGTTTTGATAAATAAAACAGTATGGGATTGTCCAACGAAATTTGATGTTAAGAAAGGAAATAGAAGTGGGATCCTTCGTCGTTTGACGGATTGTCCATATCACAATGTTTATCATATGAATGATACTTTAGCTGAAATTCCAGGGTGTGATGTTGTTAAGTATCCTGCCGTAGTGATGGTGGATTTGTCGACCGTGTTCACGGTGCATCGATGAGTCGGGCGGTTGTCGGGACCTTCCCAATGATGGCTTTCGATGCATCAATAAGCGAAAAGGTGACACCAAAGTTTCATGTATTGAATTTTATTGATACCAGTAGTTTTATGTATTTTTACTGATGGAACTTTATGCAGAACGGAGAAGACGGAGACTAATACTCGGATTAGGTAAGCACTTTTTTATTACATAATCTTAGTGACTCAAATTCTTCTGCATATGACATTCTATCCTAGTCCACTCATCAACGTTACACATCTCCAAACAGAACAAAGACTTTAAACTCATAAACGTAAATAGTTCACAAAATAGCTAGAAAAAAGGAAAAAATCAAAATGTTACGAAATGTAATGAGAATTTTGAACCTAAAGCTTCCAAAATCGAACGAATATAAGCATATTGACATGTTTAATAGCTCAAAACACAGCGGCTATGCTAAATCTACAATGGCTAAACTCGATATACAAACAATTTCAGCAACAAATCGATACAATCCAGCCTAATTAACGACGAAACATCGACTCCGACACAGGAAACGCAATAAGTGACATTTGAATAAGCCGTAAATTACTTGCTAATTAATAAGATTTCGAACTATTATAAACGGTAGAAAAGTATGTAATCAAAAATTCAACAATTTCATAAAACTCATCAACAACTAATTTTAAACAAAAACTCGAACCATAAAGACAAGTTTTATGATCGACTAAGTGAAATGAAGGATTTTCAAAGGTTGAACATGAAAAATAATAACAAGATGACGAATTAGGGTTCGATCTCTTTAATTAAGTAAAATTTGGGGGAAATAATTACCTAAATTAGGAACAATTCAGCAAGAGTTTCTTCGGCGGGAGTAGTCGTCTCGTCGGCTCGTCGCCAATTCATGTCGTTGTAGGCAGGTGACAGCGGTGGTCGGTGGTTGGAAATGAAGGAGAGCGGTGGTATCGTAGAGAGAGAAAACAAGATGAGTGAGGATATGTTTTGGTAAGAATGAGGTGATTATTATGGTTTTGGGGTAGGGGCGCTTGGTTGTGCGAGATTTTTCAAGTTAGACGAAATAATCTCGTCGTCAATTCAGCATTAGATCCAAGGGCTGTGAGTGGTTCTCACAGTTCTCATTATCTTGATGGTTCTCACCGGATCCCAAATCTATATATATATGTATATATATATATGTACATATATATATATGTACATATATATATATGTACATATATATATATATATATATATATATATATATAGGGTCGAGATTCAGTGAAAACCACTAGTATAATGAGAACTGTGAGAACCACCCTTGGATCTCTAATAATACTGGTCAGCCCCCAAATTGTCGCGCATCCTCTAACTCCTCCAAACATAATTCATTCCCTGATTTTCCCTTCTCTCTCATATTTCTTTCTCTCTCTTCGACCATCATCCCCTACTGGCTACTGCGACTCACACCTCTACCAGCACCCCGAGCTCAGTCGCTTACTATTGCGATGACCGCCATCCTCACCTCCACCTATGTCGTCCCCTGCTGTGGCGACCACCGCGACAAACTGAATCCATATCAATCTTATTTGTTGTACAATTTCGATTTCGATTTGCTGCTTCGAGTTGATTTCTACGCAGCTATTGCTTCGAATCCGAGGGTGCTAGTGTTATAATTAATTCAAGGAGGGATAAATTGGCATCCTATCTCCAATTTCAGGTGTCTTCTAATCCCTAATTGCTTTAATTGCATCAATTTGTTGAATTTGTGAAATTAGGTTGTGAGTAAAATGTTACAGACTGACATTACTACTTTAATTTGAAGCTAGCGGGTTTGTTAGACTTGATATCTGGTTGGGGAAATATGAATAGAGTTTGGCTGAGTAAAATAACGACATTTTGACTGCTGATTGAGAGGAAAGTTAATTAAAATGTTTTTGTTCAATGATGTTACATATACTATGTGTCTTGGACATGGGAAAATTGGAAATGGGAATCAATATGAACAATCGACATTTTGGCCATGCTAGGATGGATTATGGATGGCTGGTTCTTTTTCTTATGGGACAGTCATTGTATTTTTGAAGTTTCTTCTCTGATTTTAAATTAAATATGATCTGCTTGCAGTTGTGTTTTGATTCTAAACTTGCTTTAGAGTGTAAATGACGCAATTTTCTCATTCATTTTTAAATGAGTGGATAAACAATGTGGATTCTGTTTTAGCTATTGTTAAGCTATTGCTCAGCAATATGAGCAGAAAATAACAGTCAATTATGTATACAGGCAAGAATTGGTGCTTTTAGATAATGATTTCATTCAATGAAGCAATAATTGAGGAGAGGGAACATGGAATTAGAGAGATACAAAGCCAAATCGGGGAGGTTAATGAAGTCTTTAAGGATCTCGCTGTTCTTGTCCATGAGCAGGGTATAACAATTGGTAAGATACTTATTCATAGATGCTTTCGCTTTCGTTTTCGCAAATCACTTCTTGTTTCTGTGCATGATGCTTTTACATTTCAATATTCTTAATCTTCCATACATTATTGCAGATGATATAAGTTCTAACATTGAAGTTGCTGCTGCTGTAACAAGCCAAGCCAAACAGCAAATATCTAAGGCTTCTAAAAGTGAAAAATCCGGTTCAGCTGCGGTAAGATTCAACATCTTCTGAATTACGTTTCTTACAGCAATGATTGCTACTATTCATGTTAATAAGTTGCAAATCTGCTCTGGTAGAAAACTCTAAACCAAACTAGGCAAAAACGGTTTACCTAAGGTATTTGATTCAGCAGTGTGCTTGTCAAATACTATGTCAGCTGTTGCTGCTCTGATGCAATCATTGCTAGATTCCTGCAAGTGAATAATTGGAATGTTCAAAAGGGTACTAAAATGTTGAGAGAATGTCTGAAATGGAGGTCAGACTACAAGCCTGACGAAATTCTATGGGTATGTCTATTTTATTTTTCCTTTTGCAGTAACCTACTCATAGCATACCTGAAAATTTATTTTTGACAAATTAGAATCACCAAAGTTCGATTTTAAACTGATTGAAGTACAGTAGTATTGAAGACGGAGAAATAAGCATCATCAAAACTCTTATTTCTGGCTGTAGAAATATGCAATGCCTTCACATAGATGTCTGCTACATCCTATTTTACTATGAAGTTACTAGGCTGCAAAACAGGATGCACATTTTACTTATTTCGAAAGCCAATTAGCTCAAACGGGAGAGCGTTGTGCAATGCACAAGATGTGGGTTCAATTCCCTCATTGGCTAGGAAATACCGGTGTTTCTTTTACATTCTTTTACATTGTAATTTCCAAGGACTGGTAGTTTCTATGCGTAAGCCTAAAATGCCTTGAAAAGACCGATAAATACATTAAATCTCCTTCACGGTCATTTCCCTTATTTCATGCACGTAGTACCTTATTTCATGAACATAGAACCTTATTTCATGCACATATAATGAAAACTAATGTCCTTAACCAACAGTAATTAGCAACATAATATAACCAACTGGTGCAACTGAAGAACTTTTTAATGCACATAGAACTTTATTTCATGCATATAGAACCTTATTTCATAAACTTATAATCTTATTTCATACCCATGAAAAATTAATGTCCCTAACCAATAGTAATTAGTATCATAATAAGAACTTTTTCATGCACATATAACCTTATTTCATGCACATATAATGAAAATTAATGTCCTTAACCTACAATAATTAGTAACATAATATAACCAACTGGTGCAACTGAAGAACTTTTTAATGCACATAGAACCTTATTTCATGCATATAGAACCTTATTTCATGCACTTATAATCTTATTTCATGCCCATGTAAAATTAATGTTCTTAACCAACAGTAATTAGTATCATAATAAGAACTTTTTCATGCACATAGAACCTTATTTCATGCACATATAACACTTATTCATGCATGTACACGTGACGGCTATCCTAAAATCATGGGAGTTTTTATTTATTAGGTTATATGGGATTCGAACTCATACCTTTGTGCAAAATATGCACATCGCTCTACCATTGAGCTAATAACCTTTACAATATAGATAACTTTTAAAAATGAAGATATGAAAACAGTTATTTTGATAAATCAAACATGACAATTCTACATTACATTATTACATGAACTATCTTAAGAAACTAATGATCAAAGCTGAAATCAGTAGCGCGCTCTGTAAGAAATTCGGATCATGTTGCATCAGGTCTAAAGGGCCATTCTTCTTCACTAAGTTCCGGGTTATCTTGCTCAATTCTCTTTCGACTAGACCTATGACCTCGCATTGTCATGGACATATCTTTTATTGTTGAGGAAGTACTTCCATTCATCTTATCAGCCAATATCTATATCTTGTCCAAAATTCCCCATCCTATCAGTCGATTCCTCAATAACTCGAGAGTCGAAGGGTAAGGTGGGATTCCTTCATCAATCATAATCTCGAAATATTTACACGCTTCTTCTAACTTGTTTGTCTTCTTAAGAAAGCCATGAATCATGACAGCATATGTCGAAATCGAAGGATAAAAGCCCCTCACAGCATACTATCCCACACTTCTTCGACCTTGTCGAATATTCCTATCCTAATCAACATTTTCAGCAAGTAGACCACCCTATCCAATTCCGTTTTGAGGGAAGATAAATCCTTCTCAAGTTGCACAGTCCTGTCAACAACCGAAAAATACATGCAGACGATTAATACTTCATTTGGAAATCTAAACCGAAATTATAATTGGATGCTAAAGACGTACAAGTTTTGAACTAGCCACCTGAAATAACGTCCCGACTTCACTTAGTAACCTAAACGGTCATTCATGCATATTTCATGCATGTACAAGGTTGTTTAATGCACCTATATTAATTTTTCATGCATCTAAAAGGCTACTTACTGTGCCACATCTGCATGATGCTCTTCCCAGAACCTCCTGAAGTCCAGTTCCAACTCATGTTTGTCCCTGCAAATGACGAAATACAAACATGAGTTTACTAATAGACATCAAAAATCAACACACTATCAATTCCCGAATTATGAACAAAACGCTCTCAGCAACGCTTGATTCTTTCAACCAGTTCTACAAAAATCCCAATCCAATTTCAACACCAGATCCACCCTCTGTAACAAGAGCACCCGCCTCACACGTCATCACACTGCTAATTTGAATCGGATGAGTATGTATCCAGATTTTGCCTAACTTGTTGAATACCATATTATAGTGAAGGGTCAATTCCACAACACCCGATATTATTCTAATGCCTCAATGACTTCACAAACTACGGAATAAGGGGAGGTCGGATGTATGGACTATGGAGACTTACTCATGTGTTTCCACCCTCAAATTCCACACCAGATAAAAACTGAAGAATAACACTCTTAAAAGTCAACGACTTTGCTATTCATTCAAATAATAAGCACTATTACATTTCATAATTGTGCGACAAGGAGAGGTGAATCTTAATACACCTAATGCATCCACTATACTACATAGAGCGAGATTCAAATTAGCAGATTCAATTCAGAGCTCACAATCGAAGTTGTAACACGAAATTTTCAACATATATATCACCTTCATTCTAGACTCAACAATCAACGCATATCCTCATATACACTAACCATTTATTTATCAAGCAATAGACTTACTACACCGACTACATCAACTTTTACAACTAAAATTCTAGATTCAAATTAGCAGATTCGATCAGAGCTCAAAAACCGAACTCCAAACACAAAATCAACTAATTTGAATTATAAAAATCATAAAAATTGAGGAATAAGAAAGAAATTGGGAAAATTGAGGATTTACCTAAATTTTAATATGCTCGAAATCAGAAAAATCAATGATGAAATCAGCGAGAACGAAGAAGGAAGCAAAATTGAAGTCGGATGTACTGACTAATTTGGTCGAAATCACAATAATGGCGTTCGAATTCGAGATGAATGCGGAGGTGAGGAGAGAGATAGTATGAGCAGTAAGGAGGATTGCGAAAACGAGATCGAAATGAGAGACAGAGGAGCGAGAAAGCAAAGAAAGGAAAATGACGGTGTTAGAAGGATTTAGAATAGGCGACTTAATCTCGATCACCGTATTTACTTAGGATATAAGTGGTTCTCATGGTTCTCATTATCTTGATGGTTCTCACAGATCCCGAATCTATATATATATATATATATATATATATATATATATATATATATATATATATATATATATATATATATATATATATATATATATATATATATATATATATATATATATATAGAGAGAGAGAGAGAGAGAGAGAGAGAGAGAAGGGATCATGTAAGTCCACCTTTTTTGGTTGAGTCCATAAGTCCTCATCTAAGCCTTTGGATGAGAAAAAGGAAGGACTGAGATTAGATCTAAGAAAGTAAATGAATGGCTGAGATTATAACAAAATATGTGGACTAAATTAAACCTATAAAAACAAAAAACCCTACTTTTTCTTCATTTTTCTGCCTCCCTCCTTCTCACTCATCCCCTCTCTCTCTCTAAACCCTCACCTCTCTACAAACCCTAAATCCCTCCTCCCCCAACAACCACCGCCTCCTCCCTGCCACAACCCCACCGCCTCACTTCCTCCTCTCTCTAACTCCCTCATATCCTCTCCTCCACCGTTGCCTCCTGCCTGCCACGACCCCCACCGCCTCCTGCCCACCACGAGCCGACCGCCCCCTGCCACGACATCCCTGCCCTGCCGCCTCCTCCGCCACGCTGCCTCCCTCCTCTCCTCTTCCTCCTCCCTCGGCATCACCCAACATCTCCACTCTTCCTCCATCGTGCCGCCTCTCTCTTTCTCTTTTTTTTTTTTCTGATCTGAAAAAGAAGTTGGTGGTTGTGGCGGTTGTTCATTTATGCGGCTGATGCGCTGGGTGTGGTGGTTCTGCCGCCCTCTCTCTCTTTTTTTTTTCAGAAATGAGTGGTGGTGTTTTTTTTCCCCGGATGTGGTGGTGGAAGTCAAGGGTCATAGGGTTGGTGGTGGTGGAAGTCAAGGGTCAAGGGTCATTACGGGGTGGTGGATCTGTTTTTTTTTTTTTTTTTTTTTAATTTACGGTTGGTGGTGGCGGTCACATGTGGTTTCATGACGGGTTGGGTGGTAGTGGTCGTTATTCATTAAAGTTACAACGCTAAATGTCTTAAGGTACGCTTATTTGGACTGGAGTTACAATCGTAACACGATAAAATTACACCTATATTGATTAAACTTCCACCCAATGCTAAAGTTACATTTTTGAAGGACAAAAGTTACACTTGAAAGGACTAAAGTTACAATAATAATGTATGTTAATTCAAGTTTCTACCTACAAACCATCATATAACTAAAGTTACGACTCTAACGACTAAAATTACATTTAAAAGGGGTAAAGTTACACAAATAAAAGTATACAAATTCAAATTTATGCATAGAAACCATCCTACGACTAAAGTTACACTCAAAACGACTAAAGTTACACTTGTAGTGCAGCATAGTTACACTCCTAAAATTATATAAATTCAAATTTATTTATTTAAAATTTCATTTTTATAACATAAATTTAAATTTTTGTGAATAAAATGTGTTGAAAAAGTTAAAGTTACACTCTAAAAGTTAAAGTTACACAAAAAAGTCATTAAATGAATAAAGTTACACTCATAATGCAGTAGAGTTACACTCAGAAAATATGTGGCTGAGAATAGGACTTAGGGACTCAACCAAAATCAAGGACTTACCTGAACCTATCTCTCTCTCTCTCTCTCTCTCTCTCTCTCTCTCTCTCTCTATATATATATATATATATATATATATATATATATATATATATATATAGAATTAGGTTCAAGTGAGTCCTCTACTCTTACATGAGTCCCTAAGTACTATTTCTAACCCTTAGATCATAGAAAATGGATGGCTAAGATTAAACAAAAAAAAAAGGAGATATAAAAACAAGCAAACCCTAATTCATCCTCACACACTCATTCATTCTCTCTGCCTCCCTCATCTCTCTAACTCCCTCATCTCTCTAACTCCTTCCTCTCTAACTCCATCGTCCACCATCGGCTGCTACCCGCACCGCCTTCACCACAGACCACAATACGCCACAACCATCACCGCTCCTGTCACGCCCCAATGCCACCCCTCCTACACGTCAATCCTGCCGCCTCCACCGCCACAACTACCGTCGCCTCAGATCTAAAATTTGACCACCACAACTCTCCCTTCTCCCTCATGACTACCATCTTAATCAATTACTTTCTGATTTTTATATTTTCATAATTTTTTTTTCTGATTTAAACTTGTGGTGTGTGGTGGTGTTTAGGCGGCGGTGCGTGGTGGTGTTTGGCAAAGGCGAGGGTTGTTGGTGGTGTTTGGAAAAGGCGAGGGTGGTGAGAGATTTTTTGTCGTGGTGGTTGTTGAAGGTTGTGGCGGGTCATGGTCTTTTCCGCCGCCTCCTTCCCCACTCTCCTTTCCCTTTTTTTTTCTTTTTCTTTCCGTTTTTGTGGGTGTTTGTTAGCGATGTCATGGTGGGTGTGTTGGTGAGTCCACTAAGTCCTATGTCGTGGGTTGGCGTTTCTTTTTTTCAGATCTGCATTTTTGTCGTGGTGGTTGTTTCTTTTTTTCAGATCTGCAATTTTTTTTTTTGTGAAGTCGGGTTGTTGGTGGTGGAGGCGACAAAGGACTGGTGTTGGCGGCATCGTGGGTGTGGGTCTGGTGGCGTCGTGGGTGTGTGGCTGATGGTCTCTTTTTTTTTTCCCAGATCTATGTCGTGGGTTGGCGGTTGTTGGTTGTGGGCGTGATTGTCGTGGTGGTTGGTAAGGGTAGTGGTGGTGCAAAGGTGGTAGCTGGTGGTTATTCAATGACTTGAAAGTATTAAAGTTTCAATCGCTCAACATTAAAGTTTCACTCGTGCAAAGGACTCGTATTAAAGTTTCGACTCGCAAGAATTAAAGTTTTACTCGTTTACCATTAAAGTTTTACTCTTAAACCACTAAAATTTCATTCGTAACTTTGAGAAAAAACAAAATTTTACATCATTATATAAATACAAACTTTTATATTGAAACTGGCCTGAAAATCATTAAAGTTTCACTCATCACCATTAAAATTTCACTCGTTTAACATTAAAATTTCATTCATAAATCACTGAAAATTAAATAAATATTAATAAAAGTTTCACTCGTCAAATGGCCTAAAAAATTAAAGTTTCATTTGTCACCATTAAAGTTCCACTCGTTTAACATTAAAGTTTCATTCAATGATCAATGAAATTAAATAAATTTTAGTCACAATTACATCATTACATAAATTCAAATTTTTTTTTATTAAAATGGCCTAAAAAATTAAAGTTTCACTTTTAAGCATTAAAGTTGAACTTGTATACTATTAAAGTTACATTCAAAAATCAGTTAAATTAAATTAATATTAATCACAATCACATCATTTCATAAATTGAAATTTTTATATTAAAAATGGCCTAAAAAAATCAAAGTTTCACTTTTAAGCATTAAAGTTTCACTCGTAAAACATTAAATTTATATTTAAAAATACATAAATTTAATTTTTTATTTACAAAATGACTTTAAAAAACTAAAGTTTCAATCGTAAAGAATTAAATTTGCTCTCACAGATTAAAGTTTCACTTTTAAAACATTAAAGTTTCATTTCAAAAATTGATTAGAAGTCTCAAATCTCAACCATCAATCTTAGAAGATCCAATGGCTTAGATTAGGACTTAGGGACTCAAATATATAGGTGGACTCATTTGAACTTCACTCTATATATATATATATAGAGAGAGAGAGAGAGAGAGAGAGAGAGTGGTTCTTCTAAGGTCCTTACATCCATTGAGTCCCTAAGTCCTTATAAGGGCCTTTGGATGGAAGGGATGGAGGGATGAGATTTCATCTCAATGAATGGCCATAAAGCTCCCTCCCTAATCTCCCTTCCTAATTCATGTACAACTCCATCCTAATTTGTATAACTCCATCCTCCTTCTAATCCTCCCAACTCACTCACCCACTCATCATCCATTTCATTCATTCACTTCTTCAATTATTCACCCCCTCTCTCCTGATTCATTCTCTCCCAACAAAAAAAAACCCAAAAACCAAAAAAAACCAAAAAACCAAAAAAACCAAAAACCATACAAAAACCACATGGCAGCCGAACCACCGAACCACCCACAACCACCGTTCCCTCCACCACTCGCCTGCCGGTCTCCTCTCCACTCCTACCGCCGCCGTCCCTTCCTCACTCACCAACACCACCGCACCACTGCCACACACCACCACCCACCACATATCCTAACCCGGCTTCAACCACCGCCTCCCTCTTTCTCCTTCTCTCGGATCTGCAAGCCCCGAGCCCACCACCATTTCCGACCTCACAACCTCCTGCCACCGACCTCACAACCTCCTCTCCCTGATTCACGACCTCCCACCTTCTTTGTCTTTTCATGTTTTTGCGTACCATGTTTGTTTTTGCGGGTTTTCGATTTCGTTTCTTGCTGGGTTTCGATGGTTTTGTCTTTTTTTGTCTTTTTTTGTCCTTGCTTTCTTGCTGGGTTTCTTCATTTCTTGTTGTTTCGATGGTTTTGTCTATTTTTGTCTTTTTTTGTTCTTATTCTTTTCTTCTTCTTTTTTTTTGTTTTCCTGTGTGATTTGGTTACTTTTTTGTTTTGATTTTTATTGTTTAAATTTCAGATTTGTGGTTTTTGGTTTTTATTTGTTTGGTTTATTTTTTTATTTTTTTGTTATTTGGTTTTTTTTGACTTAGTGGTTAGTTTTTTATTATTGTTATTCAAGTTTTTTATTAAAGTTATACAATAATCAAAATAGAGTTATACTATTAATGTCTAAAGTTATACATTGTATAAATTGAATTACACAAATTTTTGGACTAAAGTTATACATCTTGTCTATTAAAGTTATACACTGCGTGCATTAGAGTTATACACACGATATTTAAATTTGGTTTTTTTTTATTGTTATTTGGTTTATTTCAGATTTCGGGTTTGGTTGGGTTGTTGGTTTTTTGGTTTTATTATTCTTATTTGGTTTTTTGTTTTTGTTATTATGAGTTTTTTTGGTTTTTGTTATTATTTTTTTTTTTTTCATATTTTTCATATTTATTGTTTGATTTTTTACTATTTACGACTAAAGTTATACATTTTATGACTAAAGTTATACATTTTATGACTAAAGTTATACATTTTATGACCAAAGTTATACAAAAAAAGACTAAAGTTATACAAAAATTGGACTAAAGTTATACAAAAAATTGACTAGAGTTATACAAACTGTGACTAGAGTTATACAGTGTGACTAGAGTTATACGTTGAATCACTAGAGTTATACAAACTGTGACTAGAGTTATACATTGTATGACTAGAGTTATACAAACTGTGACTAGAGTTATACATTGTATGACTAGAGTTATACAAACTGTGACTAGAGTTATACATTGTATGACTAGAGTTATACAAACTGTGACTAGAGTTATACATTGTATGACTAGAGTTATACGTATGTTTTGATTTTATTTTTTTTATTGTTTGGTTTTTTACTATTTACGACTAAAGTTATACATTTTATGACTAAAGTTATACATTTTATGACTGAAGTTATACTCTTATGGATTAAAGTTATACAATTTTGGATTAAAATTACACAAATTTGGACTAAAGATACAATTTTGGACTGAAGTTATACAAAAATAGACCAGAGTTATACAAAAATGCACCAAAGTTATACAAGAAATGGACTAAAGTTATAAAAAAAATTGGACTAAAGTTATACAAAAATTGGACTAAAGTTATACAAAAATGAACCAAAGTTATACAAAAATGAACCAAAGTTATACAAAAATAGACCAGAGTTATACAAAAATGCACCAAAGTTATACAAAAAATGGACTAAAGTTATACAAATATGGATTAAAGTTATACAAATATGGGCTAAAGTTATACAAATAAGGACTAAAGTTATACAAAAATGGACCAAAGTTATACAAAAATAGACCAGAGTTATACAAAAATGCACCAAAGTTATACAAAAAATGGACTAAAGTTATACAAAAAATTGGACTAAAGTTCTACAAAAATTGGACTAAAATTATACAAAAATGCACTGAGTTATACAAACATGCACCAAAGTTGTACAAAAATGCACTGAGTTATACAAACATGCACCAAAGTCCATTTTTGTATAACTTTAGTCCATTTTTTGTAGAACTTTGGTCCATTTTTGTATAACTCTGGTGCATTTTTGTATAACTCTGGTGCATTTTTGTATAACTTTAGTCCATTTTTTGTATAACTTTGGTGCATTTTTTGTATAACTATGGTGCATTTTTGTATAACTCTGGTGCATTTTTGTATAACTTTGGTTCATTTTTGTATAACTTTGGTCCATTTTTGTATAACTTTAGTCCTTATTTGTATAACTTTAGCCCATATTTGTATAACTTTAGTCCATATTTGTATAACTTTAGTCCATTTTTGTATAACTTTGGTTCATTTTTGTATAACTTTGGTTCATTTTTGTATAACTTTGGTTCATTTTTTTAAAACTTTAGTCCAATTTTTTGTATAACTTTGGTATATTTTTGTATAACTTTGGTTCATTTTTGTATAACTTTACTCCATTTTTGTCTTAGATGAAAAAAAAGTATCTCACAGAAAAAAAACGAGATTTAAAACACGAAATCTTAAAAAAAAAAAGTATAACAAGAAGAGATTTAAGAAAATGACTAAAAAATGATAACTAACAAAATAAAAGACAACTAAAATAAAATAAAAGACAAAAAAAATAATAAATGGAAAAAACAACTAAAAACATACAAATTAATACAAAACGAAAAAAAAAAACGAGTTGAAAAAAAAAAAAAAAAAAAAAAGTCAGCGGCGGTGGGGTGGCGGCGGCGGGGGTGGTGGGTGGTTATTTGGTGTCGGGTGGGGTGGTGGTGGGTGCTGGTGAATGAGGAAGAGAGAAATGAATGATTTATTTGAGTTTTTTGATTTATTTGGATTTTTTGGGTTTTTTATTTATTTGGATTTTTGGGTTTTTTTATTTATTTGGGTTTTTTTTTTAGAGTTTGAGAGAAGAGAGAAATGAAATGTGTAAGATGAAAGAGAAATGGATGAGTGGAAAAGAAATATAAAGTAAATTAGTGATTAATTAGAGTGGATTAGTGAAGGAGGAGAGAGATGGTGAGATTAGCTTTATAAACACACTTTTTGGGGTTGATCTCATCCCTCCATTTCTCACCATCCAATGGCTCATAATAGAACTTATGGACTCAAAATAAATGTGGACCTTAGTTGATCTCTTCTCTCTCTCTCTCTCTCTCTCTCTCTCTCTCTCTATATATATATATATATATATATATATATATATATATATATATATATATATATATATATATATATATATATATATATATATATATATATATATATATAAATTAAGTTTATCATGCATTCCTCTCTATCATCTTGCTTCTTCTTTGTTTTATTTTATTTAATTTGTTTTACAAGCTAATAAACGCAGAAAAACAACAGTGACAAAACTAATTAAGCGAATAATACTTAGAGAAAGAACATAATGATCGATAAAAACACATGCAAATGAAATAATTAGAGAAAGAAAATAATGACTGAGATGACAAAACCTAAATTAAATCATGCATATTTACCTGATAATTAGAGAAAGTAAGAGACGATGAAACCAACAGTGACGGCGAGATGATAAAGCGACGATGAGGAAGAGAGAAAGAGATGATGAGAAAGTGTGTTTGTGTTTGTGTTTGTGTTTGTGTTTGTGTTTGTGTTTGTGTTTGTGTTTGTGTTTGTGTTTGTGTTTGTGTTTGTGTTTGTGTATGTTTGTGTTTGTGTTAGGTTTGTGTTTTGTGGGTCAGAGCCGATCCGTGTTTGTGTGGTTTATAGTATGGAAAGTATTGACAACGGTTGTTAAACAAAAACCCGTTGTCATTACAGAATATATTAACAACGGGTCCATAGTAAACCGTTGTTAAAAAGTATTAACAATGGGTTTATAAATAACCGTTGTAATTACTTTTCACTAACTTTGCGCCAATTTTGCGCCAAATTATTAACAACGGTTGTGCATGTTTGACTCGTTGTTAAAACCTATGACAACGGTTATGGAACCATAACCGTTGTAATTAATTTTAGTAAAATTCGCGTCATCCGTTCTACAACGTCTTATGGTGATTTTCGTGGATAAGCGTTGTTAAAGGGGCGTTGTAGTTGCCTGGATTTGTAGTAGTGTAGTCTTTAGAACTCTTAAACCAAAAATGACATCAACCTCACCCATGTCTTTCATTTCAAAACAAGTTTTGAGCATGCTTTTAGTAGAATCAATAACATCTAATGAAGTGCCAAAGATAAGTAAATCATCCACGTAAAGTGTTATAATAACACTACCACTAACAATGGATTTCATATAGATACACGTATCAGCGTCACTAGCTTTAAAACCAAGAGAAACAATCACACTATGAAACTTTTCATACCATTGTTTCGGTGCCTGCTTAAGTTTATATAAAGATTTAACAAGTTTACAGACTTTATGTTTTTGACCAGGCATTATAAAACCATCAGGTTGATCCATATAAATCTCTTCATTGAGATCACCATTTAAAAACGCAGTTTTCACATCCATCTGATGAACAAGCAAGTTATACATGGAAGCAATAGCAAACATCACTCTAATGGAAGCAATCTTAGTGACTGGGAACCAGACTTTTGGGTGAAACCCTTAGCCACCAACGTGGCTTTAAATTTATCAATTGTCCCATCAGCTTTGAGTTTCTTCCTAAACACCCATTTACACTCTATAGGCTTACAAGCACGAGGCAAGTCAATAATCTCCCAAGTATGATTAGACATAATGGACTCAATGTCACTATCAATAGCCTCTTTCCACAAAGAAGCATCAACTGATTTCATAGCCTCATCATAGGTCATAGGAACCTCCTCCACAATATACATGTCAACCGACTCATCATCTAGATATCTACCATCCTCCTCCATAAGAAAGTCAGGCCTAAAAGATTTCTCAACTCTAGGTCTCTTACTCCTTCTCAGTTCTATTGGTGGTTCACTAGATGTGTCAACATAGGTTGGGGAGCTACCATCATTATCCTCATTGGAAGAAGTATCAAAGGTCAAGTCCTTCCCCAAAGAAGGTTTTAAAGGGAAAAGGTCCTCAAAGAAAACAGCATCTCTAGATTCAATAATATTACCATAAAAACCCGAACTCGCATCTTTGGTCATGAACCTAAAGGCTGCACTATTAGAAGCATAACCCACAAAAATTGAGTCAATGGTTTTAGGTCCTATTTTGTCTCTTTTAAAAGCAGGTAAGGCAACTTTGGCTAGACATCCCAAAACCTTTAGAAACCTCAAATTAGGTGGATAACTCTTCCAAATCTCATAAGGTGTCACATCAAGTTTCTTATGAGGTACACGGTTTAAAACATGACAGGCAGATAGAATAGCTTCCCCCCACAGAAAATTAGATAACCCAGAAGATAATAACATAGCATTCATCATATCCTTTAAAGTTCTATTTTTTCGTTCAGCTACACCATTTTGTTCGGGGGTATAAGGGGTTGAAAACTCATGTATAATACCATTTTTCTGACAAAATTCCATCAAAAAATCAGATTTGTATTCTTCACCATGATCAGACCTCGCACGCTTAATCTTCCTATCAAGTTGGTTTTCAACCTCAGCCTTATAAATAATAAATATATTCTCAGCCTCACTTTTATTCCTTAACAAATAAACCTTAGTATATCTTGAACAATCATCCACAAATGTTATATAATATCTTTTACCTCCTTTACTTTCACAATTCTTATAATCAGCCAAGTCGGTGTGGATAAGTTCTAACAATTCAGTTTGCCTTTTGGTCACTTCCTTAAAAGGTTTCTTAGAGTGCTTTGCTTCCACGTATACTTGACATTTATCCATATCATAAGAAATCAGATTAGGCAACAAGTTCATTGTTTTTATGCATTTTATGGAATTAGTGTTAACATGTCCAAGTCTAAAATGCCAAACATCAATGAACTCAACGATGTAAGCAGAAGAAGTAGATGCATTCATTTCAATATCAAGAAAAAACAGACCACCATTACAAAAACCTTTGCCAACAAACTGACCATTCTTAGACATGACTAACTTATCAGACTCAAAAGTAAGTTTAAGACCAGCCTTATTAAGTAAAGCACCAGAAATCAAATTTCTACACATAACAGGAACATAGAGCACATTTTCAAGAGTTAAAACTTTGCCAGAAGTGAGTTTCAGGTGCACCTTGCCAATGCCGAGGACTGGAACCTTGCTGGAGTTGCCAACATACACTACCTCTTTCTCATCAACATCTTTGAGCTCCTTGTAAAGATCCTTATTGGTGCAGATATGGCGTGTAGCTCCCGTATCAATAATCCATTCCACCAAGCTTCCAACCAGATTTATTTCAGACACCATTGCAGCAATTATATCATCACCCTCACTTGAACCCTCGACAACATTGGCTTGTGGCTTGTTAGATTTGTAATTTTTGTAGCCACCACGATAATTGTTGTCTTTGTTTTGGAATTTTCCACCATTTGCATTATTGCGATTCCCTTGTTTTTGTTGTTTTTCCTCATAAGATTTCTTAGCCTTGCACTTGAAAGCGGGATGACCAGGCTTGTCACACCACCAGCAATTTCCTGTCATTTTCTTTATTGATTTATCAGCATTTTGTGGTTTGTTGTATTGATCATAGCTCCTCTTGTTTGTACCTGTATTCCTGTATTCAACAACATTAGCCTTAACAATGTTAGTAGCATTAGTCCTTGCACGATCCCGGCTCCTTGTGGCATCCTCAATCTTGATATGACCAATCAGCTCCTGCAACTTCATATCTTTCTTCTTATGCCTCAGATGTTTCTTATACTCATCCCAACTAGGAGAAGGTAACTTCTCAATAAGAGCATTAGCCTGCATATACTCGCACAACACCATCCCTTCACCAAGAATTTCAGAAACCATATTTTCATACTCATGTATTTGTCCATTATATGTTTACCATCAGTAATCTGAAATTTTAACCATCTTGCTACAGCATATTTCTTAGTACCGAAATCATCAGTACCATACTTAGTTTCCAAAGCATCCCAAATTCCTTTAGCGGTTTTAGTTTTGCAATAGATGTCAAACAGATTATCAACCATATAGCGTAACATGACACCTCTAACGGTCTTATTTTCTTTTGCATATTTGGTATCGGGTTTGACAATTTCAGATGAACTAGCCTCTTCAGTGGATTGTGGTTCTTGAAATAACACATAGTCAATCTCATATTGCGGGAAATAAAATAGAAATTTTTCAAACCATCTCCTATAATTTTTCTCATCTAAAAGTTCCATCTTACTAAGGTCCGGGACAATTTTGTGTGGCATTGTGAAATGGTTGACAGGTGTATTAGGAGTGGCGGTAACAATTTCTCGATTGACATTGGAATCGTCAGAATTTCCCGATGGGCTTGTCATTGTTAAAAAACAAGCAAAAACAGTAATATATAACAAAGATCAGAAAGTTCTGTAACTGATTTAGATTGAAAGAAATATGAACTTAGCTGATCAGAAATACCCTTAATCGAGACGACGTGTAAGACACTGCCTTAAATTAGTTAGACCCCCACACCGGTGCTCCTGGGGTTCCGTGGTCACCGATTCTAGGGTTAACGCCTCCTTCCGCACAATGGTGCACTCCACATACAGAAGTGGAAACTGTTCTCAATATGACAGAATGTCAGAATGTAATAGAAAAGAAATAAGAAGGTGTTTTTGTGCTTTCATTGTTATGTGTAAACTGTGGACGAGTGAAGTTTTTATAGCAGGCAAAAGGCTCCTCCAACAGCCAAGCTATTAATGGTATTGATTCTGGTAGTAATGGCCATAATATTGGGCAATGAATGCGGAATTGATTGTGTAATAAAATTCACAACAGCTAGAAAAGAATCTGATGTAAAAAATTTAGACCAGTAGCAAAAAGGAGGGCCTACCCACCGCGCACGTGTCACGAGCCAAACCGAGCGGCGGCGTCGCGCACGTGGGGAGACTATAGTCTATCCTCTATAGTCTAGTTAACATTTGTTAACCCACCTTCATATATAAAGTGGTATGTGCTTCATTATTCTACCAATGTGGGACAATATTACCACACTTAAGTTTTGGAGCAACTTCCATCTCCAACACAAATTATTTATTTAGTATGTACTAGTTGAGATCTCTTGCTAAAGCACGGCATTTGAGAGCTAAAGCGCGGCATTTGTGAGCTTGGCTTATATAGTAAGAATTTAAGATATTTATGTAAATGAGTTTTACTTATAATAAGTTGTAATGTACTGATCATAATGTTAGTGATATTTTCAAGAAAAGTGTATTATTTAAAGGACTTTTAGATTAAATTATTTTTGTGCGAACCTTGTTTTATTATTAAAAATAATGAAAGCCTACTATTATGGAAAAACATAATCTAATATAGGGTCACTACTTATAGGGGATATGAGCATTGAGTTAAAAACGAAATGTAAGTAAATCGCATATTAACTTTATAACGGAAACATATATAAAAATAATACGACACATCTAAACGGACGAAATGTAAGTAAGTCGCATATATTAACTTTATAACGGAAACATATATAAAAATAATACGACACATCTAAACGGAAACATATATTAAATTTCTTTTATTAGTCAATCAATCGGGCCCACTATATTTTGTACTCAGTTAAGAATGTAGTGTAAAAGATTGTATCAATTTCGTTGAATAAACTTGTATAGAATAACATGGGTCCCACTTTCTTTTGTTAGTCAATCAATAGCAATTATTATAATATTAGCCTGGCCCACAGTTATGTCAATCAATTAAGCGGGAAAACATTGAGAATTTCTTATTCTTTTAGTTTAGTGGGGATGACAGCGAAGACAATGAAATAAACAAATTAAAATCATTTCAATAGAGAAAACCACTCTACAAGGGTCTCAACTTTGATGTAATCAAACCTTTAGGACCTCAATTTTATTTACATAGTTTTAAGGACCTCTTATTACTTATTGGACAATATTACTCTTTTTTATTTTTGATATATATTAATTGCATAATATATATTGGGTTTTTCTACATGGTAATCCTATGTTTTTTCATATTCTACATGGTAACCCTACTTTTCAGAGAACACACATGGTAACCCTCAACTCTGTTAATACGCATTGCCGTGACCCTTAACTTTTTTTCCGTCAGTTTTGTCCTTTAAGTATGTGACGTGACCAATTGAATTTTGAGATTTTCTACAAAAATAACCCTATATTTTAAAAAAAAAGAAAAAATCTACAAGTTAACCAAAAAATAAATAAATTTGGAAGACTAATGAGGGAGCAGATTCCCCGGGATATTTCTTACTATTTTCTTATTTTGGGGTAAATAATTGGTTGGCATTGACACATTGTCATTATCCTGAAATTAATTTCTAGCCTGCCTAAATTTTGACATCATAATTTTATCTAACAAACTTTAATAATCATGGTGTTTATATGATTTTAAGTTTTTAACTTAATTCTCCTTTGATACAAACAAGTGAGAAATTCAAGATTACTAGAGGTAAATTATATAACTAAATAACATTGTCCTCTAATTTATCAACATTATTATCTGAAATTCTTAGTTTTGATTATATGGTTGAATTAAGTCCAAACGGATTCGAATGATAACTCATGTTAGCAGACACCAAATCATGTTGGGAAATTCTTAGCTTTGATTATATGGTTCAATTTGTTTAATAATAAGCTCGATTTTAATCATCCCTTTATCTGTGTTTGATATTTTCAGTGTCTCACAAAATGGAATTTGATGTGGCTAATCTCTATCCCTTAACAAGTCTGCAAGTTGGGTATGTTTTTACACACCATTAGATGGTCTTACAATGTGAGAACGTCTCACACAATAACTACTAATGTTTTTTTTATAGTAACCGTGATTTGTACGAAATCCTAGTTCAAATATATAATTCTAGTCATCCAAATTCTTGTAAATTAGATAGACAATCATTTGTTTCGCTATATGGTATTCATTTCCTGAGAATTTCAATAACCAAGGTGAATAGTTACATTTGCAGTAATTAAAACTTCACAAATTATAGGTAACACGTCTTACAATGTGAGACGGTCCTTTTATTTGTCAAACACCAATTTATTACTATCAATAAATGTGTGTATATAAAGTTACACTGTTTTCATCGTTTTTTGGGATTCTAATATGCCATTTACGTAATCAACTAATCACTATATCTCGATCATTTGTTTACCTGTTCATTTTTTTGGTGTTTCGGCCCTTTGTTAACTTTTCTATTTTATTAATGTGAGTAAAATTGGCATTCACTTGCATGTCGGTCTGTTTGTCATCCAATGGATAAAGGTAAACAAATGATCGCGAGGGAGGGAGTAATTACTTCTTCTTGTGCTTAACTCTCTGCATTAGCTTATGGCTGAAAATCAAGACTGTATCAGTATCAATGTATCATATGGCTTGTTTAATCTATATGAACACACCCTTGTTACAACTGACTTTATTAGGTGATCCCTTATCAATAGCATTTATTTGGGTCATTTGGAAACCGTCTCTCTACTAAGCCTAGCACTTGAAAACGATTCACCTCAGGCAGATGAATTGATGCTTTATGCGAAATTTATTACTAAAATTTGGAAATAACTTTTGGCAGGGATGTACAATCTTATCTGTCGCAAGCATACCTGTTTTTCGCTAGAAGTAGTCATAAGTTCCTCATCCTGGTCGATAATCATTCATGGCGGATGCACAATAACCACTCGAGTTCCACCCACTTGAGGGAGCTCTTTGCCACAAAGGTCATTGCCTTCTTAAGAACTTTGGTTCTCTCAAAAGTAGTCGAGTCTGTAACTCATCTTGTTTTTTTGGTTTAACACAGTACAGAACATCACCGTTCAAAAACACTAAAGCTCTAGTAAGGCGTGTGAGTGCACGCTATAAAGATAACTCGATATCTTCAAGTGCTGAGAGGAAGAAATTGCATAGATGGGTATCTGTTGTCAATTCCCGTACTTGGAGATCAACGGCTTTGTTCTCTTTGGTGGATTTGCATGTTGCTTTACATGGCTTTATAGTGTTTGAAGTTTGCTGGAAGGACGTACGTGGCATAAACTACTACAATGAGCTTCAGGTAGCTTTTTTCTGTTCTAACTCCTGCAATATCTATATTAATGCCTGCAACCCTGTAACAGTTATATTCTTTTATCCTGCTTCGCCACGCTAAACAATCTTTTGTTTGTTGACAGACTGATACATCAATGGCTTTTGAAGTAAAATCTATGAAGAAGTGGGATTTCCACAGCATTGATCAAGCCTGTAATTGCGTCCAATCATGGTTTTCAGGAACGCCTTCAGAGGCGAGGTCACTGTGGGAATGCCTTATGTTCTTGGACCACAAAGTTCCTTCACATTCGCCTCGTAAAGTAAGGGTGTCTTTCAAAGATGTGATAGATGACAGAAAGCAAACCAATGTTATGCCGCGCGACAATTACTTTGATCTCAAAGAGTGCATCCATCCTGGCAATGACACATACTGTAAGAATCTGCATCTAGAAGACCAGAATGAACACAGTGTACCGAAACAGCACCATGATACCGACATTGAATCTATGCAATATAAGCATACTCTACTCAAATTCTATTATGACAATAGAGATCTTCCATTTACCTTCAAAGGAATAATCACATCAGATCTAAGGCTATTAACTTTGCTCGAGACGGGTCTGCCTTCTTGGGTGATTTTCCTTCAATCATATCCTTTATTCTGCAAAGTTTATCGTCCTTGGATGCGGCCTCTAGTCCGAACCCTTTACGTTATAATCTCTCTAATCACTTGTATGATTGGGTTTTATGATCTTTACAAGAATGTTCCACTATTGAAAGCCACTGCTTCCCATATTTGTGGGCCCCTTGTCAACTGGATAGAAGATTGGGATATGATCTCCAGAGTTAGATATCTGGGTACAATGTTGTTTCTTCAGAACTTTGAGAAAGCAATGCGATGGTCTCTGAAAATCGGCCGGATTTTGAAATTGCTGCTGTTAATACTCACAAAACCCTTGCTGGAACCTCTTCTGGACTTTGTGGAATTCACTTCACCTGTGTGGCTTATTTTCTGTGAGGCAGGTTCAGACATATACAACGCTGTGTTGTTTGCTTTCGTCTATGTATATGAACTAGTTGTCGACCTGTTTGAGCTGCTGTTCTCACCGTTCCAACTTCTGTACTCGTACCTAATTACACTAGGTACGCTACCTTATATCAGTACTTGTACCTAATTCTCATATGAATCAGTCTCCTGGTAATATAAGCGCATGAGACCATCTCATATGAGAATTTGCGGAAATTTCTTTCTAGCTATCATATATTGTTCCACCAAGGCATCTCATGCACTTGTTTTTGGTTATGCAGTTACATTCTTTAGTCCAGTTTTTGCTTCCCTATGGCAGCTTTTTCGCATTCCCCTTCAAGTATGTTCAGGCATGGCAGATCATATAGTTTCTTTCTGTAGTGAAATTTTTGAGTTCCTTCAAGAAACCGTGATGGTTATTGTAAATAGAGCTTCGGATGCTAGTCGGTTGGCTACACGCGTATCTAGAGCCAAACCAAGCACAACAGATGTATCGGTGTGGAACACTTTGTGGAAAGATTTGTTTTCAAAGGTGACGACTAATTAGTTGCTTAATATCATAGAGACTTTAGATATCCAGTGATCTAAGAATGGCTACCTCTCGCAGGTGTTCCGTTCTCTCAGGAGTATTTTGTATGGACTATTTGCATTCTTGGATACATGCAACCGGCACAGACTGAGGTTTTGTTTTTTTCTCATATTTCTTCCATTCTATATTCGACTAATTTATCGTGTTTCTTGTCGTGTCAGAAGGAGTCTGTTGTTGACATGTGACACAAAACAAACTACAACGGTAGTTCTGTCACAGTATCATAAATTTCGACACTGATGCACAATATCGGACTCATGGTTGTGAAGGCAACCTTACAGCTGAACATTCGTGAAGGCGGCCTTGATGATAACCATCATTTGTAGTATTAACTATGTAATCGCGAACTCATTTGTGATGCAGCACATCCAACCACATTAGAGAGTACATCAACCGTGTGAATAATCTTCCAACACCAGGACTGGAGAGCTCTCACAGAGCACTTCAAGAAGATAGCTCTCTCAAGGTAATTTGTACATGCATTAACCGACTTAATAGAGATCGATCTGTATGCTAAATAAGAAGGCATAAGTAAACATTACAAAACTGACCCGATTCAAACACGACTCAAAATTACTCAGAATGACTAAAAACTAGAACAAAATTCTAGCCATGACTTGAAAATGGCCAGATTGACCTGACCCGGAAACGACCCCAACTTACCTCATACCTTAAAATGACTCTATAATGGCATACTCCGGAATAACCCAAACCTGTAAAACCCGATCAAAATGACTAGTTTGCCAGTGTACCTGCATGTAATGGATGTTTGTGCACTGAGAAATAAATCACGTTTTCTCAAGAGTACATTTTTGCTCTTAACCTGCAGGAAAGTTCAGAAACACATGAACACCTCGACTAAATGAAATCGCAACTATCGCTCCTGTACACGTGTAGCTGAACCCGGGTGTCAAAGTGACCAATCAGCTAAAAGGCTACTCCTACAATCTTCCTTCTGTATATTATGAGTAACTTTCTAGGAGAATTATGATTTGTATAGATACTACAGAAGTCTAAGTAAGGGAGACTAATATTTTTGAATTTTTTGTGTATATGTATTAGTGGTAAAGGCTAACAATTGTAAAACCGTGTTACAATAGCGCACGAATACTCCCCCGAGCTTTCTAGTTCCTATGTAGGTTGAACTGCGGATCTTTCAACTGTATTATGTCTTGGGCGTACCCCAGTGATTGACGCCATTTGATAGTTTGGGCAACGAATGTGTTGTAATTTGTAAAAAGAGTAGCAGGTAACTGTATTATGTCTTGGACGTACCCCAGTGATCTTTCAACTTTTGAATTCAGTTTTGGCTTTCATTTGTTTAGTACTGGATAATTTTATACTGCATGGATCATAACAGCATGGTACGTCGTTAACAGCCATTTTTGCAAATGAGGTCGTGATTCTGTCAACTTCTGTAGCTACGCTATACTGTATTACACTGTTTAAACGTTGAGTGCCATATTAAACTGATTTTTGGAGAAAAAAAAAGGTAACCATGAAAGAACGTAACCAACAAACCCAAGCCTAATCCAAGCTTTGATTTTACACATGACGAGTTACTGTTACAGTGCAACCCAAATTTCAAGATTAGCTAGTTTAATGTTTACACCACCCCTGGGTATGAGCTAAGCAGAAATAACCACCAAATGTTGAAGTAGATTTTCTATAGATTAAAGCTTAAGCTAACATAGAAAGTATGTAGTACCAACTCTGGGAACGTATGTTCTTTACTGGACAAGATCATCCCGATGAATTTGAGTGTATAGAGTGAGATCTAAGAAGGTAGCGGAAAAACCTACAAAATACAGGGCATGGCAACAAAACGAGCTTGGCTACATGGGTTGCATTCAGGTAAATCACATCCTCCACTTGCTTGGGATCGTTGATAGTGTTTTCAAGTAATACTGTGAATCGATTGAGTTTGTGACACTGACAGTACTTAAGCTGGTAACTGGAGCTTTTTGTTGTTCTTCCAGCTGCAACCAAGAAGCATGCACATTCAGTAGAATGGTACTCCGTATTACCATTGTATATCCAGCATGAGATATGTACATTCAGTAAAATAGTACAAGGGTGGGAAATGGGAATAGCTACGTAAATTAGAGGTAGCAACGGATCCAAGACCCAAGCTAGACCTGTCAAATGCCATACAGTTGGGGCGAATGTGGATCTCTTTTTTTCGGGCCAAATGAGTATGTGTCAGATCTGGGGCTGTGACTCAAATCTGGATTTGTTAGGGCCTAAACCCATCCCATTGTCATCCCTAGTTACTCAAAACTCTGTGTGTCAAAGTATGTGCTATGTAGTCGTCTATTTTATAGAAAAATCCTCGTGCGTTTGGATTTAACTGATATGAAAAGTCGTCGTGCACGCAGAAATACGTGTATTCATACAAATTACAAACATAAACGTTTACCTCTCAAAGTAATAATAGAAGAAGTCTGCATAAAGCAATGTCTGAACAGTGCCCGCTATCCAAGCTGCAATTAATCAAATCCATAAAGCACATGTCAAACCACTGAGTAGGGAGAAGGACAGATACCAGTGCCATAGGCAGGAGGAAGCCACAAGACTCGGCTGAAACTTAAAACGATAACAAAAAGCAATAACGAGGTGCAAAAAGCCAAAGAAGTTCATGTTTCTTCCATATCTAAGATTGCCAAGCTTACTAGTCTAGCAGCTACAGTAATCCTGGCAAGAGTAATCAAATGCATAGCTCACGCAAAATGAAATGTTTTCATTTCCAATGGAGCCAAAGACTTCCTATTCTTTGGTTTCAGTTACGATGGAATAAAGCATAATGACTAGTAAACTAGCTGCGCCACTTATTGTGAAATATTAGCCATCGGATGCAATTCTTGACTCTATTTTCATTCACGGCCATCCAGCCTTTCTGTGTTGGTACCAGAGGTAATAGGTAACTAGGTAAGGGGTTGTGTACACCCGGCCCAACCTTACCACTCCATTTGCAAGTCCCTTTGTGCTGGGGCTATGTTATAGTTGTATCTCCGACTACGGAAGGAAAGAAACTGTAACGAATGTAGAAGATGATTTGGTAGATATGAAATATAAATACTAACAAAGATGACGTCGTCTTATCGTGACCTAAAGTGAAGTCAAAAGTGAATGAGAAACAAAAGTATCAAAAACCAGATTCTTCGTGGTTTCATGATCGACTGGTATGACATTTAGACTAATTACCTATTTGACATAGATTGGAAGCAACTGGATAACCACTACTTTTCTGCAACCTAATTTTACGAACATTACTTTCATAGCAAAACAAACGATGCATATAACTCCTTCAAATAAACTTGAATATATACCAACTAGACTCAGATATTGTTATCAAAAGACCAAGACTCGCAAACAATGAAACTTGAAATACACAGTACAATTCATAAGGTTCCTACAAATTTATTGCACTCCCACGTAGGGGGCTTTTACCCTGTTTTAAAAGGGTGTCCAAACATCCAACAGATTAAGATATTGATAAATTAGATACAAAGCATCCAGCAGTAAAATGTTTGGAATTGACAATGCTCAATTCATAGACTGCATACCAAAACTAGTGAATTACTAAAACAGTGAAACAGTTAAAGGGTATGTGTGTATGTATGCTGCCGCGCATGCAAGGAAGTATAAGGGAGAAAGAGAACGTACGTATCCAATGGACATAGTGAGGCTCAGTGAAGAATCGATAAATCCAGTTGAGGATGTATAATGCACGGTAACCCCTGCAAGAGAGAAACACCTATAAAATATCTACATTTGTTTTTTTCCCCTTTGAAGAGAAACATTTCCACAGTGCTGTAATTAACAGGTCTTTTGACAACGAGGAAAGTAAAACTGGCCAAATCATAGGGATAAAATAAACGTTTCGCCAAGTTTAAGGGGCCGTTTGGTTCAAAGGGAAGGAATGGAATGGAATGGAATGTCATACCACTAAGGAACAGATTCTAAATTCCATACGTGTTTTAAATTGTTTGGTTGGACCTTGGTATGGAATGAAATGTCAAATATTATGGAATGGGGTTTGAATCTTCAGGTAAGGGTTGGATATGAGATTGGAGGGAGTTGGTCCGTTGGAAATTGGAATGGATTTAGAATCCATCAGGATTCTAACTCCATTCCAAAATGGGCTAACCAATCACTAAAATGGATTGAATCCATTCCAAAACCTTCACCCAAACACCCCCTAAGATCTTCACGAGAGACGACAAGAGTCCGATTTTCAGTTAATCAAGTGCTTCATTCACCTATATTCTTACAAGCCACTTAGTAAGAATACAAGTATAAATGTTTCTGACTTTCAAAAAATCCAGAAGAAAATTTTCCATGTTGCAGAAAATTAAAGCAAAACATTAACTTAGTTCTCCTAGACCATTTAATGTCAAAGACATTAATAGTCAGAGAATGCATGTTAAATTATTATTGGACTGCAGCCAATGGCCACACATACAAAACCACTATCATTGACAGCGCAATCAATCGTTCACTTTTTGAGGAGAAACAGATATAGAAACTGCAACAAGCCAACAACCATGCTCATCACATGACCACAAGCATGAATTCTAGAATTTTATTGACCACAGGTGCACAGCCAACAATATAACCCCAGAATCAACCATAAGAGACTAAGAGAGCTTATAAAATCTGCAAGACACGGAATGGATTTATCAAAGTAAATGAGCAAGCAAAATTGCAGTGATTAATGTAAACCCGACCACATGGCAAAAAATTGCGGAATCAGTCACAAAAGCAGTAACGGTTGTAAATAGCGGTTGATTACAATAATGCGTTGATGCGTCCAATGTAACAGTTCAGCACAGCTTGTTTTTATATCGGTCATATAAGATTTTAGAAGCACCCTGTACGGGCGCTTAATCCCAAGTCTCGGACTCACGATGAGCCACTAGCCAAAATGCCTTAGCGCGCTTTTGCAAACAAGGTGCAGCTAGAGATGTGCATTACTATGCAATTTCCTTATTTTTTTTCCTCAAATCTTCCACTATGCACTTCTATTTTCATATCATCACTACCTTTAACTCATGTACATGTTAGCCATCTTCAAAACCTAACAAGGGGTATTGATATGAAAAACATAATTCGAGAAATAGAATTTTGTATGGGAAAAGTGCGTCTTACATCTATGAGTTGTCCGCCTACGCCTCGCACCTTATTGCCACAGGCCATCTTCGCATGATACGCCCCTCGCCTTTTAAAACTAAGTTGGTCATATAAGTTGTATCGAGCTAGTATCAGCTTTATTCGCCAATCGCCTCATATTAGTCTATTGTCCAATTATCGGTCAAATTAGTCGCATATAGACTATTTTGGCAACCCTTTCTTTATCGGAAAATTTACGTCACAGAAAGTTAAAAATCTTTTATGAATTGATAGATATGGCACGTTATGACCGATATTTAGTACCATCCCCAACCAGGTCATGACAATTAGCTACATCAAAAATCAGAGATGGTATATCAAAATATTTTAACTTGACACGACAATAATCATCCATTTTGGGGAAAAACATGTTTCATACATCTCCCTGATCAAAAAATTCTCAATTAAGGAGTAATTAAAAATTATTGACTTCACAACTAAAGATGCTCAACAACTTTCTAAAACACATTTAACTACCGCTTTAAGTTTCCTAAAAATCAGATAATAACAAAATTTTAAGAAAATCAATGTAAGAACATATCATAGTGACCATGTGGAGTGAAATCAATCTTTTCACGTTACAACTCAATGCTTGTACTCATCCTAATCTGCACAGTAAATCTAGTGGCTCACAAATCAAGGTAACAGGTTGTTGAGAAACACTAGTAAATAGTCATGCCATTCTAACAGTCCGCATAACAGGCCTAAAGAAAATCATTTATACCCGGCTAACCTTAGATGGAAGTCAAATCCCCCTAGAGTGTGTCCCCATCCATCATCATTTTACCAGGATAAAAGAAAGAAGCTAAAGTAGCTCCCTATTGCGGACAGAGATACATACCCAAGAAGAAAAACATATTGTCCAGTGAGATTGTCAATGTTTCTAGTTCTCTGCAACAGTACTAACTGAGGGAGAATAGCAACTGCTTCCAGGAACAAGGAAAATGTCCACATCACCTGACAATAATATTACGATAATTTTCCGATTAATTAGAGAGCATGAGCTTTGTAGCTTTGAAGCGCGTATTTATAATCTCCTTAAACCCAAGCAATATACAACTAAAAAATACGGAGTACCTCTTTAAACGTATATTTCTCACAAGTAAGGCCGGCCAAAAGTAGGCAAGGCAACACCAGAAACCAGTGTCGAAAGGTATCCTGATCCTTGTCATATGACCTTCGGACAATCTTGTGATGCCTCATGTACCAAACAATAGAAAAGGAGCTGCTCAGAAATATCAGCTTCATGACTGAGTTGTACAGCGATATGAAGTCGGTAAAGAGATCCAAGTAGCGAGTAGCAAACACAATTGCATAGAGTTCTTGAGTTTTCAAAGAGACACCTGCATATAATGAAGTGTTTACTTCTCAGAATGTGTATAGCATTATCATGACATCATCTCCTCTTTCCAATGCTTATTCTAATACCTCGTAATACTATAACCATTTCTAACAATCTTCCTAATTACTGTGCAGTTTACTAAAACGTCATATAGAAAATACTGGAGGGCGTATCTGCTAAAATTTGCAGGACCCTTTCTAATAAAGAACAAAATAGCTCAGTTACTCTGCTACATGCAACTCAAAAAGGTTGTATGATCACAAGAAAGGCACTTAAGCAGCTATCATTGAAATGCATGGAACAGCACATAGATGAAAGAGTAGCCAATTTTCTCATAAATGTAACAGCAGTACACCACATAAGAAGTACCAGAGCTTATTCATTTTGGGTTTTTGGCTACATACTGAATCGTCAAACCATGGGTACGCGATTGCCATTCCATTTTGGTTCGCCCGAAACAATAATTCAAGCCCCTAACTTAATTACATTACTACAGTAATAATAATTCGCCCCCCTAACTTCGAATTCTGGTTCCACCATTGTGCAGTGTGCATCCTAAGAAGAAGAATTCATTTCCGATTGGTCCGAAAACTAACCCTCAAACACACAACATCCATTTAATATCTCAACAACTACCCAAAATTACACTCCACTCCTACTAATAATAATAATAAGAACAAAACACAGATGCACAGTGTAAAGTCATTTGCTAATTACATAGAAATACAACATTACAGAAATTAACAGCAATGAAATGAACTAAACTAATATCATATGAATTTAAAACTAAAAAAAGGGTTTATTGAAAAAATACCAGCACAGGATTTGATGGTATGGATCTTGAGGAGTAAGACAAGAACACTAGCTAAATGGGTCATATCACCTGCTAATCTAAATATATTCATCTTTATTTTATTAAATTATGATCAAATCAAATCAAATTACCCCCAACCCCAGAATTAATTGAATATATTGTATAATTAGATTGGGTACAAAATTGGGGGTAATTATTGAGGATTTATTGATAGAATGAAGATCCAAGTTGATGGATCTACGTATTTTGGGATTTTAGGAGGAATGTATGAAATTGAGTTCAACAATTAGTAGATGTGGGTTGAAGTGTGTGGAGGTGAATCAGATGCAGTAGAACAACAAGAAGACTGACATTTTCATCTCATCATCATTTTCCTTCCCCTCTTTTTTTATTTTTTTTAGTTTGGCTAGGGTCAACGGGATGGGTCAGTTTGAGTTTGTCATGACTCATGCAGAAATGCGGTTTTGGTAGAGTCGTCTTGGGTTCGTGTTTGATTTTGGACTTTGGGTACGCTAGGTGATTTTTGGATCGTATTTCGGGAGTGGGTTACGTAGGCGTAGATCAAACAATTGATTTGACCCGAATAACCTGATCATTCAAGATTTGAGCTTGACCCGAACTCGAATTGACTTGTCCCATAACACGACCTCAATGTTTATTATTGCATACTGATTATTATCCATAAATAAGTTGTAACCCCAGAACAATCTAAACTCGAGACGACTCGACCTGACCCGATTTCTGCAAACTCGAAATTGTCGACCTGAACTCACCTGACTCGAACCCGACTCATTTGACCTGTTTATTAGGTTTACTTAGGTGTTACATGTCAAACGGGTCCAACAGGTCGGGTCATGCAGGTTAGGGTCAAAATACGGATAAAAACGGATAATCTCATGGTGTCCATGAGATTTGCATTTTTTTCCCTAAATGCCCCTACTTTTGTCAAAATAAAATGTTGGACTTATATCACTTAGTTACGATATCAGAAAGCTACAAGTTTTTTTTCCTAAGTTGATCGTGTTTACGAGATCTTTAATTAAAAATACTCGTGTTTTTCTGATATCTTAGACTGACTTTTTGCCTAGTCAAAGTTTATTCTTTAAGAAACTTTGACTGGCTATAACTTTCGATCACTCGTTCATTATAAAATAAAGTTTTGTTTTCCAAAATGATTGTTTTTACGAGATCTACAATTAGAAAAAATAAATTCACGACTTTATGAACTTGTGACTAGGAGATATGAGTACTTAAAGTTATTTTGGAGAAAATAGGGGTATTTGAGGAAAACGTGCAACTCTCAGGCGTATCATGGGAATTTTCCCTAAAAAAAATAGTTTATAGCTCTTTTTTTACGATTTTTTAAATATATTTTTTTTACAAAAATAAACATATTTAAAATTAATTTTTTTAATCATATTTAATGTTTTCATTAGTTATATTGACAAAATTATTAAAATAAAGTTTTGCTACTCCCTCCGTTCCAATCACATTTGGTTACAATACCATTTGCAATGAATAAAAAAGGCAAACAAATAATTTATACAAAGAGAGTATTAAATGTTATATAAGATATAAAATTGATTTTTTAATTGTGTTTGTAATTTAAGTACTAAAATAGTAAATTTTTAACTATTATTTCAAATATAATATATAAATATTACCACTTTTTCTTTTTGTCGCCCGAAAATTACTCATGTCGCCCATTTAAATTACTAAATTACCCTTCATCCTTAACTCACTTCCGTAATTACCCCTCTAAAGTCAACACTCTATTTACTGTAACTAATTACTATGTATGAACTTAAGTTACCCTACTTCCCCACCGGACTGAATTTCTGAACCATTTGACGCGGCGGCGACGACAACAATAACGACGGCAACACCAACAACAACACCAACAACGACTAAGGTAAATTATTCTCCATTTTAATTCATTTACTTGAATTGTTGTAACTGGGTGTAAAATCAATAGAGGGATTGTCGAATTGCAAATTATACAACCAAAATTTCCCTAATCTGGAAATTCATGAATGAATTAAAGTAACGATTTGCAAATTATTACAATAAAATGATCTATATTTACATCTTACAACTGAGGGACGAAATTCTGGTAAATTCGATTCGACTTACGGCATCGTCGCGGTGTTGGGGGTCTCGTTTCTTTGAAGGTATGTGCGCCGTGGTGTGCTCGTGTTGGCTATACGACATAGCAGTGGAACAGTCGTGTTAGTCGGATGCATGGGGCTGGATTTGTCGTGTAAGATGCACGAAATATCAGCGGTATCCTTGTGTAGTCAACACGACATGCTCTTGGTGTCGTCGTTTTGTTTGCACGAATCTTCCATTGATGTTTTCACCATCTTTGCACGAAATATAAGTGGTTTCATCTAGCTTCATCTTGCTCGGACTGAAAGTACTCGTTTCGTATTACTTTGAATTGTGCTCTTTTCCGGACTGAAATTGACTTTGATTTTGGTGGGATGAAGCTCATTGTTATTTTAGCATAAGATCGGTTAGCTGTAAAAATGACTGATGTGGGGCAAATTTATGAATCAAAATGGCTGTGATTTGGAACAAATTATGAATGAAGATGAATAGTGTTTCACCTTTAAGAATAAATGGGACAGTGAGATGGAAAGAGGTGTACTAATTTGTGTTTGTCTATTGTCCTTTATTGGTTTTTATATAGTTTAGTATGTGGAAATGAATAAAATATTTATTGTTTGTCCTTTATTGCTGAGAGTGTGATGTTTAATACTCCCCCTCCACAACAAAGGTAATATGAATCGACTTTTTGTGAGAAAAAAAGTGAATTTATGTTACCTTTGGTTTGAATGGGAGTGAGGTAATATGTCATTTCACATATGCAAAAACAAGCTTAAAGGCAAATGAAGTAAATCTAAAAGATGGTGCGGATAAGGAGTTTGAGACACTTGCTAATGATTAGGCCGGAGTAACATTTAGACCATTCGCATCCATCATCATATATTTTCCATCACTTTACTCTTTTTCATCATTTCTCTATCCTAATCACATATCCACCTCACCTTTTCTACCATCACCAAATTTTACTCATTTTTCCCCACATCAATTAACCATCAATTTTTCTCTTTCTTACTTTATCCTACCCCACACATTTTTTATTTAACAAAAACTTAACATTAACTTTATTTTTATAATTGTGTAAGTTAATTAATAATCGTATTTAGTTAATAATCGTACTTTTAAAAATAGAGAAAATATTTTTCATTAAAAAATTGAAAACATTACAAATTCTAAGACAATAATACATAACATAATAAGAAACTATGAGTACAAGTTGCTGATTTAAATACTTCAATTTCCATCGCCAAACCGTTGCCAAATATGCTCAATTAATTTTTTTTTAAGGACTTGTGCGTGTTTCTAGAACGCAAATTGTCACGATTTACTATATATCTATCAATTTCAATCTGATATCCCGCTCCGTACTCAGCTTCTTGAACTTGTGAATGAAGATTCTCATACTCTGAATAATCGGCATAATTTGCATATGTATCACGTTCATCTTCCACTATCATGTTATGTAGTATAATACATGTCGTTATTACCTTATGTAACATGGACTCTTTCCATGTTAAAGTCCGGGTTTCGAATAATCTGCGAATCGCGCTGAAGTACTCAAAAGCACGCTCCACATCCTTCCTTGCCGCCTCTTATCTTTCAGCAAACAACTTATCCTTGGGTGTTTGTGGAAGAGAGACTGATGGTATAAAAGTTGACCATTGAGGATATATACCGTCGGTCAAATAATAACCCATGTCAAACTGTTGACCATTAACTATATAATTAACCCGAGGAGCTCGCCCATTTAATACGTCATCAAAAACAGGTGACCGGTGTAACACATTTATATCATTGCACGATCCAGGTACACCAAAAAATGAATGCCATATCCATAGATCTTGTGATGCAACTGCTTCCAATATCACAGTCGCTTCTCCACTTCGTCCTTGAAACTGACCTCTCCAAGCCTTAGGACAATTTTTCCACTTCCAATGCATGCAGTCGATACTTCCTAACATGCCCGGGAATCCTCTATACGCTCCAACCTGTAAAAGCCTTTGAAGATCTTCAACAGTTGGACGTCTTAGATACTCATCCCCAAATTGATGAATAACAGCTTCAAGAAATCTAACAAGAACCTTCCTTGCTGTTGATTCTCCAAGCCTCAAGTACTCGTCCACTCTATCAGCAGCCTCTCCATATGCTAAGAGACGAAGAGCTGCTGTGCATTTAATTAATGGTGACAAACTTAACTTACCTGTAGCATTAGGTTTGTGCTGAAAATGCCTATCATAAGCTCCTACACCCTCTACAATACGCAAGAATAAATGTTTGCGCATTCGAAACCTACGTCTAAACATTTGTGGAGGGTAAACTGGATTTTCCGAGAAATAATCGTTAAAGAGACGGACATGGCCCTCTTCTCGATTTCTCTCAATATATGTTCTTTCTTTATTATTTGACATATAGTTTACCAATATAAGTGGTATAACATTATTTGCCATATAATTTACCATATACCTGACTGCTTCGTATGTTGCAACTCTTTTCTGCCTCCGCCTCTCCTGCCTAGCATTCTCTTCTGACGAGGTAGATGATGAGGAAGAAGATGATGGTGGTGAGCCTGGGGGAGAAAGATGATAAGAACTTGAGGGATACATTTTTTTTGTTAAATATGAGAATATTTTAGAGTTATTTGAGTGATTTAAAGATAGTGAGGGTGAGTGCTTTATATAAAGGAAATTGATGAGGATAAGATAAGGTTTTATGTTGATAGTGTAAGATTTTCTTCGGATTTATATGGATGTTGTTAGATTTTATGTGGATAAGAGATAAGATAAGATTTTGTAATATAATACAAGTACATAAAATTTAATATATTACATTACAAGACAATATTTTACATAATACAAATACATTACTTTCTAATAAAAGAGAATAATATAAAACTAAACTAGTACGAAATACATTACTTTCTAATAAAAGTGCATAATATAAATTAAAATAGCACGAAATACATTACATTCTAATAAAAGAGCATAATATTTTCTAAAATAGTACGAATTACTATAATAGTTCTCTTATGAGTTTAGCCTTCATCTCTTCCATTTCCGGAGTTAAAGACGACGATCCATTAGTTTGCTAAGTATTGACCAATTAACCTTCTTTTCTTTGACCCTTACTTTCTCTTCATCTATGGCCAGCCTCCTCACCTCATTATCTTTATCACTAGTCATATTAAAATTCAAATTCTTCACGGCGTTACTGAAATGACTCACCTCTTCGATAACAGTTTTCAACGCTCCCTTACCTTTTTTAGCTGCATCTCTACCAATTGGACGAGTATTAGATGCACTTCCTTCTTCTACAGAGCAAGCTGGAGAGAACCCTCCATCATTAAGCCTAGTTCTCTTACCACTACTACCGCTTTCGGGTGTACCAACATTTGTAGGAGTGGTTGGATCTTCTTGTTGATCTCTTTTCCCTGATTAATTAGGCATATGGAGCAATGTGATCTTCCCATTTTCTATAATGTCTTAACAAGCGCCAAGCATGTTCATAGTTGAATTTTCCTTTATGTAACTTATGAGCCATTTGAATGACGTCATCTTCGACATCCCACTTCTCTTGATTCGATTAGCTTCGCAAAACAATCACCCCATGCCATGACGGCTCGCATATACGCCGCATTCGCCACCAATAGAATTGCCGCCTTCTTCTGTCTAAGTTTAAGTGGATTGGTAAGACGCGCTTCTTCATACAAAGATGTGACTTTCCCCCAAAGTGCATCTTTCTTTTGGTTAGTGCCAACAATACTATCTTGAGAGACACTCATAAATGACGAAATCAAAGCTTCATCCTCTTCCCGGGTAAAATGTACAATATGACTCGATGCCTCCTCATTGTTGTTATTGTCTTCTAGTTCTTCAATTTGAACATTATTTTGAGGAGTATTTCGGTAATTCGGAGGTGTTTGAGAAGGAAATGGGAGGTAATTATTTTCTTGTGATGAGAAATTATGACTCAAAGGTACAATATTAATATTTGGTCGATATAATTGCGGTGGCGGTGGAGGATTAGAATGAGTTTGTTGAAATGGATTAATATTATATTGTCGAGAGGGATATTGATTTTGAGGGGGATATGGAATTTGTGTGTGTGACGTATTTTGTTGGAGATACGGATTTTGTGAGGGCATTGAATTTTCTTGTATAATATTACTATGAGTTTGTTGAAATTCATTCCACAATTCTAATATTCTAGGATCGGAATTTTCATAATAAGGTGGTCTTGGATTATTTGGATCCATAAAATAGATAAATATGAGAGAATAATAAGTAATATGTAAATTAAAAATATAGTAAAAGATAAGTAAGAAGAATAAGATGGAAAATTATAAGAAAATTTAACACTTATTTATAGTAAAATGGACAATGAAACAAAAAAAAAAATAGCTGTTGTATAATTACCGTTGGCAAACAATTACGTTGGGAAATTAATTACCGTTGGCAAACAATTACATTGGGAAATAATTAATAGCCGTTGTATGTGCCAGGAAACAAATGCAAACAATGGAATTGGGACTTGTGAAAATTTTCTTAAAATAATATTACTTTTGATTAAGGTCCCACCCTTGTCCACCACTTCTTCTTTCACTTTCACGATGGCCATCACTTTCATTTTATAAAATGATGGCTGATGTGGAAAATGAAACCATCAAGTTTCATCTTTTGCATCACTTTTTCCAAAGTGATGGACCGATGCAGATGGTCTTAGTCGATGCAATCTGCTTTCCACTATGTTTCATTAAGAAATAGTCTCTTTACCTTTGTTGACATATGCTAGAACAAATTATGAATGAAGATGAATAGTGTTTTGCCTTTTAGAATAAATGGGACAGTGAGATGGAAAGAGGTGTACTAATTTGTGTTTGTCTATTGTCCTTTATTGGTTTTTATATAGTTTTTTATGTGGAAATGAATAAAATGTTTATTGTTTGTTCTTTATTGCTGAGAGTGTGATGTTTAATACTCCCCCATCCACACCAAAGGTAATATGAACCCATTTTTTGTGAAAAAAAAGTGAGTTTATGTTACCTTTGGTCTGAATGGGACGGAGTATATTGTTTTTTTCCTATACATTCTTATATACACAAGTGATACGTACTTAATACATCTTAAGCATAAAACAGATATTGCTTGTCCATTATTGTTTATTTAATTTTTTTTGTGTGTGTAAATTTGTAGATGACGGAGGGGAATCGCAGGTCTAGAGTTCATGCTTCGTATCGCCGTCAAGGTAAAGTACCACGTGTTACTATTAGGGTGGGATCAAGTACTAGCGCTACTATACCCATGACAGAGGCTCTGACTACACAGACTAAGGCTGATTCACACCTTACTGTTTTGTGTGTTTATTTGGATAAGTTTATATTGTTTTGTGTGTTTATTTGGATAAGTTTACGCTGTTTTTGTTTTCGATATTTTGGACTACTTTATCGATTTTATTACACACTATATGGATGATTTTAAGCTATATTGTTACTATTTTAGTACGATGTTAACTACTATTTAACAAGCGTGATATAATATAAATGAAAATCATAATAAACAGTGGCATTCAAAATATGTTTGACAAATACAAACTAAAATCATTACTCACCCTGAAAATATCTCTCATATGACGTAGTTTGTCTCGCATACATCTGATCCCAATCATGAACACTTCCATCGCTACATCCTCGCCATAATGGATTGATTTGAGGCATAGGAGCATCACCATTAACCCGTATACGCATAAAATGTCGACCGGTGTGCAACACCCACAAAATACCATAAGGTTGTGCAACACCAGGAGCTACTCGTAAAGGTAGGTATGTGGAAGATCCATACCAATTACGCACTCCGTTATTAATCTGAGAGCTAAGGAGACATATCGTCCAATTATACATTGTAGCAAATCCAAACAAATCATAGCCAATCATCCAATGGTCATCACCACAGCCGCTATCAGACACCCAATTAATGCGTCTTTTGTCAAAATCGTACCCGTCTCCATAAATATTCAAGTATATGGGATCTTTGATTTCGTTAGACAAGGCATACCTCATTTGCTTCCAATGATTTTCGTCACCACGTAAAGCATGTGAGATTACTCGAAATCCACAATGACCGTCACCTCTCGGGTCGTAGAAGCCCCCAAAATGCTCTTCCACTGGAACAGGAATAAATCGGGCATACCGGAACTCATTTAGGTTTACTACGGTAAAACCTAGCTCTAAAGGCGCCCCACCGACTGTATGCGAAATTCAAAGCAAATTAGTTGTTTATTATGCAACAAATATTACTTTACTTAAATTCAATCGGAAGCAAAATTACATACCAGCTTCAAAGTTACTTGCAGTGTTGGACGATGATTGGAAAGTCGATGAGGAACGAGGACGCCTCCGTCGTGCATGCTCTACCCCCGATAAGTTTCGAGTAGTAGAATTTCGTGGTCGGCCCCGACGATTTTCCACCACCTCAGGCTCTAAAACATCTTCATCTTCAGGATATAATTGTCTAAAAGCACTATCTATTATACCTCTTCTCATCGACGGGTGGGCACGGCGAATTTGTTCAAACAGGTCCTCGAGCACATCATCATCAATACTTCGCCTATGGGCCGATTCAGTATAAACTAGTGTACTCCAAAACATGTGCAGATCATCTACGTGAACCTTTCCCTTCTGGACAAATAAAGTATGAAGCCGGCAGGCACATAATAACCCGTGTGTGCTCCGAATAACACACCCGCATCTCTCATACAATCCTATACCTAATTTTTCGCCACGATAAAACTCATTTTGCATAGATATGATGGCGTTAATCGATACTCTCCCCCTCAACAAAGAAAATAAAGTGCCATAATTAACATGTGAAACAACCTGTCTACTAAGGGATGCCTCCAGGGATTTCCTAATCTCACAATGTTGCCCCTCAATCATCGCATGAGCCCGTTTCCACATACTATCTAATGCAAGAGTCGAACTTCCAAACCAATCTTTTAGGGTAGCGTGAGCTGACTCAACCCTGGACGTAGCGGTATTGCCAAAATGATAGACCTTGTTACTGTAACACTTAGCAAACTTTGTGACATGATCAGTCATCCATGTATCCTCTAAATAACTAATCAAAGAAGGCCTATTCGAAAACTTGGTTTTCAATTCTTCCCATTCTCTAAAACAACTCTGCTCATCATTTGCTTCAATAACCTTGCGCCACCTTCCATAAGTTAACATTTGCCCAAAATCTCCATTATAAAGATTAGTAGCTTTTGTCTCCACAGCATTATAAATGTGAAAAGTACACAACAAATAATGAGAGTTTGGAAAAACCTTCGGGATAGCAGCAATTAAACCCCTCTCATGATCAGTCACAATAACATTAGGGACGATATTATCATTCATCATTGCCTTTAACCTCTCTAAAATCCACATATAATTCTCAGTCTTCTCTTTTCGAACTAAGGCATATGCAATGAGAAAATTTTTCCCTACAGGTGTGATGTAACACCCCTAATTTCCGTAATATAATTCTATAATTTTATTTTCCCATATTTTATATTTTATTTTCGGGAAAATATCCGTTTGTCGTCTTTTGGGCTCGTTGGGCTCGAAAAACGGTGAAGATCCGTTTTCTCCTTGGGTCTCACGTGAATCTTGGTGTAGATGGGTAAGTTTTGGGCCTAAACCTAGAATAAACCCATGAGCTTCTCTATAAATATAAGGGGAAACCAAACCCTTGCTCTTCTTTTCTTTTAATTCTCACAAAACCCTAAACCTAATTTCTCTCCTCCTTCTTCCTCCTCGTGCCGCGCGCCCCTCCTAGGGTTTCGTGCCGTCTTTCTTCTTCCTCCTTCGTTCTTCATCATCTTTCGTGTTTAGATTGATCATACTTCTTGGATTTATCTATCTTCTTCGTAAGTTTTACGTTTTCGCATAGTTTTATAGTTTTTATAGTTTTTATATATAGTTAGTATATTTATTAGTTTCGTTATCTTTGGAACGTGGATGATTTCTATGAAGGCGTGGAAGTTGCACCTGGAGAAGACGTTTATATCGTTGAAGACGATCTCTAGGGTTTTATTTGCTTAATAAGGTAACTAGGTGTTTTCTTTTAATTGTGTTTATGCCAATTGATGTAATTAATATGATTTAATGATTGTCTTGTATGATTGGTACATGTTTGATTATTTATTATCATGTTAATTATATGTTTCGCATGTTTGTATATGTTTTTATGCTTTAATCATATATCGTATATTCTTTACATGTTTATTATGGGTGTCATGAGCTAATTAGGGTTTACGAATAAACCCTAGTGGCGGCATGATAGGCGGCCAAGGGTTCTCTCCAAAGTTATAGCTAAAGCCGATATAACATTGATGATGATTCAAGTGTTATAGCTGAAGTTAGTACAACTTTGGGTAGTTACTCTAGTTATGGCTGAAACAGGTATAACCTTGGAAATATGAATCCAGGTTATAGCTGGACCTACTATAACATTGAAGTGCGAGTCAAGGTTATAGCTGTAACTAATGTAACCTTGGGATTATGGCTCAAGGTTATGGTTAATGCTAGTATAACTTTGTGTTTCGTGTCAAGGTTATGGTTGAGGTATGTATAACTTCAAGTTATATATGCTGAAGTTATAGTCGAGGTTACTATAACCTCGTATCCAGAGTTCATGTTATGGTTAGAGTTACTATAACATTGAATGGTTAAATATTAAAGTTATAGTTGAAGTTACTATAACATTGGTTGCGTATGCTTGCTTCACACGTTGTGTTGTGTTCAATGTGTTATGTTCTTTTGTTGCGTATGTCCTTGGTTACTCTGTGCATTTGCATAAGTTGGACATGATCGATTAAACTGTTCTTCCGAGTTGAGTCGTGATGTGGTTCACGCATGTCGTGTGCAGTCAGTTAAACTGTGCATATGTATTTGTTGGCTAAGTCGAATAGATGACGGTAGTATCAGTTAAATACTATCGGAATGAATCAAGAGCTGCTCTTCGGAGGTTTATTGGTATATGTTCGGGGGTGGCCAGATTCGTCAGTTAAACGTTCTGGGTCCCGAGTGTCGTTCGGTGTACAGTTAATGCATCGAGAGGTCTGGCCAGGTCTTAGGCATATAGGCAGTGGTGATACGCTATACATAGTACCGTGAGTATCGATTAAATACTTCACAACCGATGGTTCGTCAGTTAAACGTTCCATCTGCTAGTTCATCAGTTAAATGTTCTAGCGGCGTTCGCTCTATTCGCTATGCTTTGTTGCTAGCTTTGTGCCTTATGTGCTGTGGATCGTGTCTACTTGGGTTTGTAGGTGTCCATGGTCTAGTGGTTGCATATGGTCTAAGTTCATATAGTCTCATTCATCTAGTGTTATGAATGTCATGGGTAGTAAGTCTGAGCTTAACTTTCATGAGTATAGATGATCTCACATGTTTACTGTTTGTGCATTTCAATTGTTATTGATTGTTGGTTATATTCAATTGTTGTAAACATGACCGGAGAGCATCTAGTTACTCCCGATCGATTGTCGACCCCTTTTCGGGTTGTCCAGTGTGGTGCTGTTTGGTTGATGCTTGCTTGGGGAATGTGCGAAGCGAGCTTAATAATAAATTAGGAGTTTGCCTTATGTTTTAAGAACCTTTCGAATAATGTATTAGTTTGTTTTGGAGTTAGTAGCGAACCGGATTTGGGCTTGGTGTTTCCGCCACCTTGACCCTTTTATCAGTATCGTACTCTGATATTCATTTTATATAAGTTTTTCCTTTGTTTTATAATCCGGGTTGTTACAGTTGGTATCAGAGCGAACACGCTCCCAACTCTTGCTTAGTTGATGACTAAAATAAATGACCTAGTTAGTGAGTGAGAGTAAATGGGGTAGAAACCAATAGGATTCGTTGGTTTTCTTATGTTTGTAGAGTGTTTGAGTAGTTGTTTGGAGTGGTACTTAGGTTCTACCACTTATAACGAGATTTCGTTCTTGCAGATGGTGCGTAGCGCTAATGGTGAGACCGATTCTGACCGCATCAGGAGACTAGAGGCCGCTTTGGCATCTATGGCCGAAGGTTTCACCAACCACCTCAACAACAACAACAACAACCATCCGCAACCGACTGTGTTTGATCGCTTTGCTCGTCACCGTCCTCCGACGTATGATGGTGCGAATGATCCTACTGCTTTGGAGGCTTGGATTCGAGAGATTGAGAAGCTGTTCCTTGCTACTGGATGTCCTGAGGATCAGAAGGTGGATATCGCCACCTATTATCTAAAGGACGAGGCCGACAACTGGTGGGCTCGGCTAGAGCTGGTCTGGAAGTTCGGCCAGGATATGGTTGGGCTCTTTTCTCGAGGCTCAAGAAAAGGTTTTATCCTGAAGAGATGCGCTTATTTGCGAAAGGAGCAGGAGTTCCTTCGTCTACAAAGAAGGTTCCATGACCGTCGAGGAGTACACCAACAAGTTCGTGAAGCTTTCACGTTTCGTTACTTCTGTAGCTATGCACGAGGTTTCGAGGACTCGTCGCTATGAGAAGAATCTAGCTCCTAAGGTCCGGATCGCTATGTCCGGCATTCCTTCAACTTCTTTCCAAAGAGGCTTATGATCGTGCTCTTAGCATCTATGATTCTGTCCTTGCTACCGAGGCCGAGGAGAGTGCGAAGAATAAGTTCATGAAGAGACCTTATGTTGCTCCCGTTCTTTCCGGAAAAGCAGTATGAGGCTCGTCCGTATACCCCGCGAGATCAAGGTCAAGCTAAGAAGGATATGGTTTGCTTCAAGTGTGGAAAGGCTTACCACCCCGGTAAGTCTTGTACTATCGCGATCCGATCACTTGCTTCACTTGCAAGATGCTTGGGACACAAGTCTCGTTGATTGCCCCCGAAGCCCAAGGTTGATGCTCCTAAGGCCGATCTTTGCGAAGACGGACGAGTGTTCGTTATGAGTCGTCTTTGAGGCGAGATGCTAATCCGGATGTGGTTACGGGTACCTTTCTCGTTCACTCTTTATCTGCTTTTGTTCTTTTTGATACGGGTGCATCGATGTCTTTCGTATCCGAATCCTTTTCCGTCCGTGCTGGACTCTCTTCTTCTTCATCCGTTCATACCTCTATATCCCTTCCTACGGGTGAGATTGTTTCTTGCTCCGTTCTCTTCAAGGACGTACATCGATGATCGCAGGGGCGATCCTTCCTGCCGATCTCGTACAATTCAAACTCGGAGAGTTTGATGTGATTTTGGGTATGGATTGGTTATCTCGCTATGACGCTAGGTTCCTGTGTCGTGATCAGAAGATCGTGCTTAGGACTCCCACAGGTTCGAGGGTTTCTTATCAAGGTGTTAGGGTTACACCTACGGTCAAGTGGGTTTCTGCTATGAAGATGGTTAACATGGGTAGAAAGGGTCATCAGATCTATCTGTGCAGTGTTCATGGTGTTTCAGCTGAGCCTAAGTTAGAGGATATCCCTGTGGTTAAGGAGTTTCCCGATGTCTTTCCTGAGGATCTACCTGGTATTCCTCCTGAGCGAGATGTAGAGTTCTCGATTGAGTTGCTACCTGGAACTGGTCCCATTTCGAAAGCTCATTATCGTATGGCACCAGCTGAGTTACAAGAACTTAAGAAGCAACTTGAGGAGATGATCGATAAGGGTTTTATCCGACCGAGTGCTTCGCCGTGGGGTGCTCCTGTTTTGTTCGTCAAGAAGAAAGATGGTAGTATGCGGTTGTGCATTGACTACCGTGAGCTGAACAAGGTTACTATCAAGAATAAGTATCCTTTGCCGAGGATCGAAGATTTGTTTGATCAGCTCCGTGGTGCAAGTGTGTTCTCTAAGATCGACCTGAGGTCAGATTACCATCAGATTCCAGTCAGGAATGAGGATATTCCTAAGACTGCTTTTCGTTCAAGGTATGGCCACTATGAGTTCGTGGTGATGCCGTTTGGGTTGACGAATGCACCTGCCGTTTTAATGGATCAGATGAACCGCACTTTCAGCGAGTATTTGGATAAGTGTGTCGTGGTGTTCATAGACGACATACTGATTTACTCGAGAGATGAGGCTGAACACGAGCGTCACCTTCGTGTTATCTTGGAGATTATGCGTAAGCAGAAATGGTATGCTAAGTTCTCAAAGTGCGAGTTTTGGTTAAAGGAAGTCACCTTCTTGGGTCATGTGATATCTGGCGATGGAGTTATGGTTGATCCGTCGAAGATTCGAGCCGTGGTCGATTGGGAAAGTCCAAAGAATGTGAACGAGGTACGGAGTTTCCTTGGTCTAGCTGGGTACTATCGTCGGTTTGTTCATGATTTTCTCTAAGATCGCTAGACCGATGACTCAGTTAATGAAGAAGGAATCCAAGTTCATTTGGACCGAGGCTTGTGAATCTGCTTTCCAGGAGTTGAAGAAAAGGTTGACTACCGCTCCTGTGTTGACTCTACCAGAAGAGGGTGCTGAGTTCGATGTTTTCTGCGATGCGTCTAAGTTTGGGTTAGGCTGTGTCTTGATGCAGAAGGGTAAAGTTGTGGCTTATGCTTCCCGTCAGTTGAAAGTTCACGAGACGAACTATCCGACTCACGATCTTGAGTTAGCAGCAGTGGTGTTTGCACTTAAGCTGTGGCGACACTACTTGTATGGGGTCTCTTGCAACTTTTATACGGATCATAAGAGCTTGAAGTATATCTTCACTCAGAAAGATCTTAACATGAGGCAGAGACGTTGGTTGGAGTTGCTTAGCGACTACAAGATTGAGCTGCAGTATCATGAGGGTAAGGCAAACGTGGTCGCCGATGCTTTGAGTCGTAAGGTGTGTCACGCTATGAGATCTGTGTTGGTGTTACCTGATGACTTGAGTCGAGAGTTCCAGAAGATGAGCCTTGAGGTAGTTCTTCCTGGTACTTTAGATTTGAGTGCGATGGTTGCTGAACCCGAGATCCTTCATGAGATCCGAGTTAAGCAAAGAGAGGATGAATACTTAGAAGGAGTTCGAGTCGCTATAAGCGAAGGGCGCGCCAGAGACTTCGACGTTGGACCTGATGATGGTCTACGATTCCATGGTCGTTGGTGTGTGCCTAGCTGTGAGGTCTTAAAATGTAAGATTCTCAAAGAGGCTCATAGTACTCCCTATTCGGTTCATCCTGGTGGTGATAAGATGTATAAGGATCTGAAGCTAAAGTTTTGGTGGCCTGGTATGAAGAAAGAGATCGCCGAGTTTGTGAGCCGTTGCTTGGTTTGTCAGAAGGTCAAGTTCGAACATCAGAGACCTGGTGGTCTACTGCAACCGTTGGAGATTCCCACATGGAAATGGGATTCGATTTCGATGGACTTCGTTATGGGTTTGCCGAGGTCGCCGAGAGGAATGAATGCGATTTGGGTCGTAGTTGATCGTTTGACTAAGGCCGCGCATTTCATTCCGATGAAGGAGACTTGGAGTCTCGAGGAACTAGCGAATGCTTATCAGCGAGAGATCATTCGTCTTCATGGAGTTCCTAAAGATATCATCTCCGACCGTGATCCGAGGTTTTGTTCTCAGTTTTGGAAGAAGCTTCAGTTGGCTTTGGGTAGTGAGCTTAAGATGAGTACGGCTTTTCATGCTGCAACTGATGGTCAGACTGAGCGTACGATTCAGACGCTTGAGGATATGTTGCGAGCTTGTGCTTTGGAGTTTCAAGTTAGTTGGGAGAAGAGTTTACCGCTTGTGGAGTTCTCGTACAACAACAGTTATCAAGCTAGTATTCAGATGGCTCCGTTTGAGGCACTTTATGGAAGGAAGTGTCGTAGTCCTTTGTGTTGGGACGATTCTAGTGAGGCTGTCGTTCTTGGTCCAGAGTTGGTTCAAGAATCGATTGAGCAAGTGAGGTTGATCCGTGAGAAGCTTAAGGCGCCCGGATCGACGAAGACGTATGCGGACTTGCGGCGTAGGCCGATTGAGTTTGAGGTTGGCGATAAGGTTTTTCTTAAGGTTTCGCCGATGAAAGGTGTTAAGAGATTTGGACTTAAGGGCAAGCTTAGTCCTAAGTACATTGGACCGTATGAGGTGCTCGAGAGAGTTGGCGAGGTAGCTTATAGGTTGGCTTTACCTCCGAACTTGTCGAAGGTTCATGACGTTTTCCATGTGTCGTAGTTGCGTCGTTACCACAGTGATCCATCACATGTTCTTCAGGCTGATGTTATCGAGGTTGAGCCTAACCTGACTTATGAGGAACGTCCTGTTCGCATTTTGGAACGTCAGGAGAAGAGGTTAAGGAATAAGGTTGTACCTTTGGTTCGGGTTACGTGGAGGAGTCGAAGTTTGAGCAAGAGACTTGGGAAACCGAAGCGTCTATGCGAGAGAAGCATCCACATCTTTTCGAGTGAGGTAGTTCTCTTATCAAGTTTCGAGGACGAAACTTCTTTTTAGGGGGTTGGATTGTAACACCCCTAATTTCCGTAATATAATTCTATAATTTTATTTTCCCATATTTTATATTTTATTTTCGGGAAAATATCCGTTTGTCGTCTTTTGGGCTCGTTGGGCTCGAAAAACGATGAAGATCCGTTTTCTCCTTGGGTCTCACGTGAATCTTGGTGTAGATGGGTAAGTTTTGGGCCTAAACCTAGAATAAACCCATGAGCTTCTCTATAAATATAAGGGGAAACCAAACCCTTGCTCTTCTTTTCTTTTAATTCTCACAAAACCCTAAACCTAATTTCTCTCCTCCTCCTTCCTCCTCGTGCCGCGCGCCCCTCCTAGGGTTTCGTGTCGTCTTTCTTCTTCCTCCTTCGTTCTTCATCATCTTTCGTGTTTAGATTGATCCTACTTCTTGGATTTATCTATCTTCTTCGTAAGTTTTACGTTTTCGCATAGTTTTATAGTTTTTATAGTTTTTATATATAGTTAGTATATTTATTAGTTTCGTTATCTTTGGCACGTGGATGATTTCTATGAAGGCGTGGAAGTTGCACCTGGAGAAGACGTTTATATCGTTGAAGACGATCTCTAGGGTTTTATTTGCTTAATAAGGTAACTAGGTGTTTTCTTTTAATTGTGTTTATGCCAATTGATGTAATTAATATGATTTAATGATTGTCTTGTATGATTGGTACATGTTTGATTATTTATTATCATGTTAATTATATGTTTCGCATGTTTGTATATGTTTTTATGCTTTAATCATATATCGTATATTCTTTACATGTTTATTATGGGTGTCATGAGCTAATTAGGGTTTACGAATAAACCCTAGTGGCGGCATGATAGGCGGCCAAGGGTTCTCTCCAAAGTTATAGCTAAAGCCAGTATAACATTGATGATGATTCAAGTGTTATAGCTGAAGTTAGTACAACTTTGGGTAGTTACTCTAGTTATGGCTGAAACAGGTATAACCTTGGAAATATGAATCCAGGTTATAGCTGGACCTACTATAACATTGAAGTGCGAGTCAAGGTTATAGCTGTAACTAATGTAACCTTGGGATTATGGCTCAAGGTTATGGTTAATGCTAGTATAACTTTGTGTTTCGTGTCAAGGTTATGGTTGAGGTATGTATAACTTCAAGTTATATATGCTGAAGTTATAGTCGAGGTTACTATAACCTCGTATCCAGAGTTCATGTTATGGTTAGAGTTACTATAACATTGAATGGTTAAATATTAAAGTTATAGTTGAAGTTACTATAACATTGGTTGCGTATGCTTGCTTCACACGTTGTGTTGTGTTCAATGTGTTATGTTCTTTTGTTGCGTATGTCCTTGGTTACTCTGTGCATTTGCATAAGTTGGACAGTCAGTTAAACTGTTCTTCTGAGTTGAGTCGTGATGTGGTTCACGCATGTCGTGTGCAGTCAGTTAAACTGTGCATATGTATTTGTTGGCTAAGTCGAATAGATGACGGTAGTATCAGTTAAATACTATCGGAATGAATCAAGAGCTGCTCTTCGGAGGTTTATTGGTATATGTTCGGGGGTGGCCAGATTCGTCAGTTAAACGTTCTGGGTCCCGAGTGTCGTTCGGTGTCTGATTAATGCATCGAGAGGTCTGCCAGGTCTTAGGCATATAGGCGTGGTGATACGCTATACATAGTACCGTGGAGTATCGATTAAATACTTCACAACCGATGGTTCGTCGATTAAACGTTCCATCCGCTAGTTCATCGATTAAATGTTCTAGCGGCGTTCGCTCTATTCGCTATGCTTTGTTGCTAGCTTTGTGCCTTATGTGCTGTGGATCGTGTCTACTTGGGTTTGTAGGTGTCCATGGTCTAGTGGTTGCATATGGTCTAAGTTCATATAGTCTCATTCATCTAGTGTTATGAATGTCATGGGTAGTAAGTCTGAGCTTAACTTTCATGAGTATAGATGATCTCACATGTTTACTGTTTGTGCATTTCAATTGTTATTGATTGTTGGTTATATTCAATTGTTGTAAACATGACTGGGAGAGCATCTAGTTACTCCCGACTGATTGTCGACCCCCTTTTCAGGTTGTCCAGTGTGGTGCTGTTTGGTTGATGCTTGCTTGGGGAATGTGCGAAGCGAGCTTAATAATAAATTAGGAGTTTGCCTTATGTTTTAAGAACCTTTCGAATAATGTATTAGTTTGTTTTGGAGTTAGTAGCGAACCGGATTTGGGCTTGGTGTTTCCGCCACCTTGACCCTTTTATCAGTATCGTACTCTGATATTCATTTTATATAAGTTTTTCCTTTGTTTTATAATCCGGGTTGTTACATGTGACACCAATGATTTCAACTAATATTGCCCCATATTGATTAGTCTTGTAAGTTGAATCAATAAGAACAACATATGGCCAAGCATGTAACATTTTTAAAGCATCGGGATGGGCCATAAAAATGTGGGTAAGACGATTACCTGTTTCATCATCTCTTATGATATGTTGTATGTACATGTGATATGAGGCTAAATACAACATATGTTGTGCACGATTTCTCCCTCCTCTTTCCTCCTTGCTCAGTCTAGCATTGTGGTTATAAATTTGTTTCATGACCGGCATAGGTTGATTAGGATACTTGATCCCAAATCCGAGTCTAACCTTCGCGGGTTTCACTTGTGAATCTCGTTGCTCTTTAAGGAATTTCTTCTGTTCGTCCGAAAAAGCTGTCATACGTCTATAACCATCAAGATACTTCTCAAGTTTGTGGTTGTGATGTCCACGAACTGGAAGTATTATCCAATTACCCTCACTTCCCTTTGTTACCTTAATGAGAAAAGGACAACGACAACGTTTCGTGGTAGTGTTTTTTTTCGAACCGCTGTTTGCACTTGTCATTTTCACATTACGTGTACCGCCTCTGTCACACCGAATATAATTATATGAGAGGGTATGATCATCACCTGGATGATAGCTTGACTTAACAATATTAAAATGATTTTGTTGCGCCATCTTAAGACAGTAATTAAAAGCCTCCTCAAATGATGTAAACGGAAGTCGATATGTAAACTTGTCTGAATAATCAACGCCGTCTCCGTCTTCTAATACATCCTAGAAAAATAAAAAAAGATTAAGTAAAGTTAAAAAAAAAGAAAAAAAAATAACGAAAAAATATAATACGAAGAACGAAGGTATGGTTTCATGTAAAGTAAACGACATAACCACGGCCGGATCGTGTAACTCAAACGCCACTGCCATGGTCTGCTCATGGCGAACACATGATACTACCATGGTACGATCATGTAGATCACACGACACCACCATGGTCAGATCATGTGGTTCACACGACACCCCCACGGTCCGGTCATGTCGATCGCACGACACCACCATGCCCTGCTCATGTGGTTCACACGACACCCCCACGGTCCAACACGAAACGCTAACATACACGACTCCGATCACCGGAGAATCGCGGGTCCCACAACCAGGTCCGTTCAAATTCAGTCCAAGAGTCCAACTAAAGTCTAGAAATTTTACGTCCTCTATAGTCGATCCGTATATACCATAGATTTGCTAAGGAAGTACAGAAATTAAAAGAAGTATACGATCGTATCGATTGATTTACCTCGTCTATTGCTTGTGAATTTCCGTTATTCATGATTGGAATTTAGTTATTAAGTTTGGAGGCATAAAGAGGAGATATATTAAGGAAGTCAAAGATGGGATAAATAAGGGTATAGTTGGAAAGTCAATGTCAAATTCGGGCGACACTAAGTAAAACACGGGCGACAAAAAGCAGCACCCAATATTACATAACATTTTAATAAAATTCTTGATTTATCTTTGACCAACGGGTCGGGTTTCGACCCTAAAATAGCTAGTCATTTTGGGTTCGGATCGAACGGGTTGCAGGTCAAGATTTTTGGGTATTGATCCTAAAAAAATGGGTCGAGTCGGGTACAGTCAGAATTTGACAGGTCCTTATGAGTCATGTTCTAATCAGTAATAATTTATCTATTAATATGACTTAATATAGTGTTCTTTATAATTACACGTGTAAAAAAAAACATTTCTAGCAATTAGTCCATTTCCAATATAGATAGTGTTGGGTCACTGGGTGTGATTTCAAATAACTTTGTGGCTATTTCGGTTTATCTTGACTCAAGTTAATCAAGATTCAAGCCAGACTCGGGAAAATCTGGAATTATAGGTCAGCGTTACCGAGTCGAGTTAACTTTGTATGGTCTATTTCCAAGGATGACAAACTGTAGGATTTTGATAGGATCTTTTGAGATTCAGATCCGGCTAGATTATTATATCTTATAGTGAATCCAAATCATCATATCATATTATCATATACTTCTCTAATGCAGTAGCCACATCCGCTGACGTGGCATCATAATATACAAGCGTTGTCTTACGTGGCAGTTCATTAGCATCAGTAGAAGAAAAAAAGAAAAAAGAATTGATGATAAAATTTTCAACGTGAATATTGACAAAATATTGTGGAAATTCCATATCTTTATATCCATATCTCATGCCATAAATATTGTTCATATCATATCATATTAATTTCATGCCATAAATATAAATATTGTTCATATAAATCACCTTGAAACATATTGTTCGGTCTATATCATATCATATAGTTTTATATTTGCTTCCTAATTTAACTCAAACAAAACAATTTCATTGACATGATTTTCCAAACAAAGTAACGTGATTACAAAAAAAAAAAAGATATTTAGGAAATCAATTAATATCCTCCCAAAATAAAACTAAAATTATAAACTTTGATAACTGATTGCCCATATTTAGGGAAGAGAATGAAAATAATAATTAAAAAAAAAGATACGGAATGATAATGATAATTTTCCTGATTCAGGTCAACGTGATTTCTCCCAAACAAAGCAAGGTGATTTCAAAAAAAATATATTGAGGAAAATCAATTAATATCCTCCCTAAAATAAAACTAAAATTAAAAAATTTGATAACTAATTGCCCATATTTTAGGGAAGATAATGAGTGGAATAAAAAAAAAGATACCAAATAAAGTCAATTAATATCCTCCCAAAATATTGCTAATCAATTCAACCCTAATTCCTAAATCACTATTAATTTCAGTATCAACCCAGACGTTCCCATCTATTACCATCGTTCATCTTTTATAAATTTTTTTTTTTTAAAAAGAGAAAATTTCACAGCTCCCCTATGGCCTTCAACTGCACTCCCGTCGCCATTCGTCACTTGAAAGAGGTAATAATTAAGGTACGATAACTCACCGAGGAAGACTAATCGAACATGCGAGATCATCATATACTTCTCTAATAACTGAGAGACAACGGGTATGGTGAGGCGTGAGACCAAAACTATGAATAGTATCTACCTTTAATTGAAGTGTGAAGTTTCGAGTTTGGGGTTGGAGATCGAAAGACATTTGAGTTCGGTACTATTTATGGAGGAAATAGAGCTCACCATTCATGGAGGATATATGATGATGATGATGATGATGATGATGATGATGATGATGATGATGATGATGGAGGTAGTCGATGGTGGGGTGTGACGATTGAGGAGACAATCCGATGAAATGGGACGGAGTTAGGTGAGGAGCGACGGAGTTAGTTGAGGAGTTAGAGTTGACTGAGACAGACTTAGGAAATGTTAGATAAGGAGTTATTACATCGGGTTTTTGTTTTTGTGGTTTGTTATTTCTCGAGTAATGTAATGAGTAATGCGGATATTAATTCGATTAAAATGTTGCAAATGGACTCGGTTTTTTACCCGTGAATTTTTATACAATACTTATATTTTATTAATAATAATTGAAATGTTTAATCCTATAAGAGTTTAATTGAGTGCGGCTTTATGATAATTGTAGTCTCAATCTATCAAATTTAATTATTTAACACAACTTTTTGATGATATTTTAATTAATCGAGTTTTCTAACAATCAGTAATACACGAGTTTTAATGTAAGACTATTTTATATATTATTAAAATTGTGCAATAGATAATTAAATGTATACTAATTTTATTGTAAGTCTTTATCATAGTACTGAACCTAATATAGCTCAAAGATAAATAATTATTCAAAAATAATAACTACGTAAAATTTTAAACTATTTATGTTTGCTACTACTAACCATATTCATCTAAGTTTTAAATCCATACCCGTGAATTTCACGGGTTTTAACCTAGTTCAATATATATCTACAACATCTAAAATTCTCATATCCGTATCAAGATTCACATTATCCCATATTCTTTTGATATTATAAAATCATTTTACTATTAAAATATTATTTTTTAGGTTTTATTGTGACTTAATATACTTTTAGAATACAACAATTAAAGCTAAAATAACGAAGTAACGAAATAAACTCCTCTAAAATTACAATAAGGATAACATAATGTTTTTTAATTGAAAAATGTTGCTAGGAAAAATTATAGCTTCATTTATCAAATAACTTTGAAAAAAATGATCAAACTTCACTACTTCTTTAACTTTATTTTTATTTTTATCTTTCAAATAAAATAAAAAAGGCAATAAGGGTTGGATATGGATATCGACCATATAATCCGCACTCGTTTTTACACATATGAATTCGATCCATAACCATATCATTGGATCTCAAGATCTGAACAAGATCGGAAGCCATTACCATCCGTCCATCCCTAGTCCCAATGTTAATTAACTATTCACTGACGTAAAAGATCCTGTAACACCCCCATTAATCGGGAGGCCTTCCTCAAGGTCATCCTAATCAATGAGGGTGCTATAGGACTTGGTTTCCCAAGGTTGTAATGCGAACAATCGAAATGGAAGCAATTTAAATAGATAAGTATATCGTTAAACAAAGTTATTACATATTCAGGGATTCAAATACGATCCCAATTATACAAACCCAAGTAAGTTAAAAGAAATGGAGTCTAATCATATTGTTAAAAACTAAGACAAGTGACGGGTGAGATTGTCGTCAAGTCTGCCAATCAAACACATTTATATTCTCAACAAACAACTAGCTAGTGGTTAAGTCGAGGTCGATCCATGGGACGGTGTCCTTTGGGTTCTAAGTCTATCTATCTCAATTTATGCTAATGTCACAATTGATTTGGGTTTGTAGTTGTGTTCTAAACTAATGCAAGCAACAAAGTAAAATAAGCAAGTAAAGGTGTAGACAAATAATAAAGGATACTAGGATGTCATGGGGTCATATGGGATTCATGGGAGTTGATGATACAAACATGTTCTTAATTATAATCACTTATTATTGTGATGAGATCGAGTTGGTGTATATCTTACAATCCCTAAGAAGGTTTGGGTCCCGGAGCCGAATCGATTAGATTAGATTGTACAACACCTACAAGTCGACTTAATCCTCTCTATCCAACTATATGCATGGTCTAATAAGACTCGAGTTGGTTTATGTCTTACAAGTCTCATTGAAAAGGTAAGTGATGGGTAAAAAATGCAAGGATTCATAGGCTCGCATTTCATCAAACATAACATGTGCATAAGTTGAAATCACAACAAGCAAGCAAATTAATTATGAAAACATATTAGATTAAGCATGAATCATTCCCCATGTTTGTTTCCCCTAGTTCCCCATTAATCCTAGCTAAAGAAACTACTCACTCATGGTCAAGTTTAACATGTTAATAATGTTGTCAATCATACTAACAAAGCCAAATATGATGAACAAGTAAGAAAGATTAACAATAATTAAAGCAATATTAAAAGAGATTATACCTATGAAGATGATTCCAAATAATAAAGCAAAGAATGAAAGAAGAGAACTTGATTGATTGATGAAGAGTTGTCAATTATCCAATAATAACCCAATAATATTCAATTACCCAATAATAAACTTGAACAATAATTAAGGAAAGATTAGTGTGTAATTTTGTGGAATGATTGAGATTAGTCTATTCTAATCTACTCCTAATCTAATCTAAGAGAACTTTCTACTATGGGAACCTCCTTCCTTTGATTATTACAAATGGGGTATTTATAGTAGTGTATTACTAGGTTAAGTAAAGATAATTTAGTAAATAACAATGTTAAGTCCTAAATTAGGGAAATGCAAGTCTCTTCAAGGAGATGAGCATATCGTGCTAGAGTCATCACTATCCGCTCGGGCCTAAGAGGGAGATGCTAGGATTGTGAGGTGGAAAGACGAGCAGGTTCTGCTCGGGACGCTCGGATTCTGGGCAGGGAAACGAGCGTCTTCTTCCTATTCCGCTCGGATTGTTCCTCAGAATGGTCCTTGCTTTTCCTCCTTTTGCATGCTCCTTATTCTTGTGTTATCGGTCTTCGTTCTTGCCTCCTCTTCCACACTAGTCCATCCAATATCATCAAAAAGCTTCCAAATATGCACGGGAGACGGGAATTTCCGCCTAATTGTCTTCTTTCCTACAAAACATATGAAATGCACTAGGAAAGCAAAATAGGAAGCATTTGACGGAAAAAATGGCTATGGAATGCTATATTAGTATGAAAAATTGGCTCAATTAGGGGACTAAATGTGCGCAATTAAGAGTCACATCAAATATCCCCAAACTGAATCTTTACTCGTCCCGAGTAAAGAGGTGACTAAATCTAGACCTTTATTTAAGCTATCCTAATAATATAACCGATGTGAGACAATTAGCGGGTCTCACTCCGCCCCTTCAACTCACAACAAGACAACCATGAGGTAGGATGCCTTCTTGCAAGGCAAGGTGGGGCTTGCCAAAATGGCGATACATCCAAGCATTAAGCACACAAAACAAGTAATGAATGCATCTACAAAAATGAATAGCCACTTTCCTCATCTAAGTGGCGGAAATTATCTAAAGGGGAAGCAATCTAAGGGTACACATTCCATTATAGATATGGTTTCTTCAAACTACCAAGCCTAGAAGGATACCAATAAATCACCTCCAAGTTGTGTCAAGCTAGGGTACCTTTCTTCAAACTAGACTCCCTATGGTGTTAGAAACACGTGAGGTGTTATAACGGAGGCGTCCCGTTACCCAATAGTTAGTTGATTAGGGCGATAAGAACAAAATAATAGCGAATAACTAATAAAGATGACACACAGATATACGTGGTTCACCAGTAAAATAACTGGCTACGTCCACCCTGAAGGAGAGCAAAGTTCACTATTGTGGAGATAATAGTACAACAGTAGACCGGTATACACGCGCTTAATATGAACCAAAAGTATACCCTATTCTATCAACAAAATAGTAATCTCAAATAGACAAAGAGACTACCCAAACGAGATGAAGGACAAACGATCTTGAGGTCAGCAAGATCCAAACAGACTCCTTCGATCTCCAAATTCAGACGAACGCCAATCTACTTGAGCCCGGAACAAACTGAAGCTAGCTTCCTCTCCGGAGGGAACCTCACAAATTGACTCTCATAAGATTGTGCTCTCAAATACTATCTCCACCTCCTTAATTAACCTAGACTAATACAAGGGTTTTTATATAGATTTATTTCACCCTAAATAAGAGATCCAGTCTAATTAGGAAACAAAGATAATTAGGAAATTAATAACTAATTTCCTAATATAATATAATGCAAAGACTAAAAGACAAAGCAAAGTAACCAAATTAGTACCAAAAGCGTGTAACCTACTTGCCATAAAACACTTGAGCCAAATAAGCAACTTATATCACCAAATACTCATGCAGCATTAGTGAATTATGCACGTAGTACGCTCAAGCTCGCCTAAATCACTTTCTTGTCTATTTTTGTTCTTCTTGTATTAGCTTAGTCCGTTTTTGACACAAATTCAAGGCATAAATCCCTAACAATCTCCACCTTGACTTGAATTATCCAAACACGAATCCAACTAAGAAGAAGAAAAACCAAAAGCAGCTTCAACAGAGTCGCTCCTCAAGTCACTACCTGTCCCGGTATTCTCCACTCTGACTTGAACACAACTCACAAAACGGACAAATGAACCAAGTGTGCAACAAACGTGACCAAATATACAAAGTACCCAATGTAGCAAGCTGCGACTACCAAATGTACTGAGTACCCAACATATCTTCATACCAATAGGAAGGCCAAACATAGCAAACTCCGAAAAGGACAAAAGTTATCAGACGCCAACACAAATATATAAGATACCCAATGTCACTACTGATGGAACGGTGTACCGAAAACCACACACACTAGATTCCAGAACAAAATCTCCTCCAAACTTCATGGCCAAATGTACCGTTGTACCAAATTTCCCCATAAAAGGACACAAACGCCATGAACAAAACAGATGTTTCACCTAGTACAAAAGAGTGTCGCGAACATTACCAACATGCCTACACCAAGGCAACAAATACCCAAGTCGAAACCAAAAACAACATTCTATGCGAGCACAAATAACCTCCATCAAAGATGCAAATTGTTAGACTAACAAGTCCAACCCAAAAGCTCCACAGAACAAACTCCCGTCGAAGTTTCAGATGACCCCTTACGAGATCCCAACGGCTCTTTTTCAAGAACCCAAATAGCTCCACCTGAAGCTCATATTGCCTCACTGAGACGCAAAAACAACTGTAAGTTTGTCTTGAAGGATCCATTAGCTTGACCTGTGTAGTAGCAAACTCCACCTTACCGTCAACACTACCATCCTTACACAAACTCACCAAACCCAAAAGTATGTCAACTTTCAAAATATTCGCTCCCAAAATCTTTCCACCCATATGTCAACAAACCCAAATTAACGCCTAAAAGACAAATACAGCGGAAGAAGATCCCAAATCAGAACTCTAGCTCTGGTGCCAATTGTTGTAACGGAGGCGTCCCGTTACCCAATAGTTAGTTGATTAGGGCGATAAGAACAAAATAATAGCGAATAACTAATAAAGATGACACACAGATATACGTGGTTCACCAGTAAAATAACTGGCTACGTCCACCCTGAAGGAGAGCAAAATTCACTATTGTGGAGATAATAGTACAACAGTAGACCGGTATACACGCGCTCAATATGAACCAAAAGTATACCCTATTCTACCAACAAAATAGTAATCTCAAATAGACAAAGAGACTACCCAAACGAGATGAAGGACAAACGATCTTGAGGTCAGCAAGATCCAAACAGACTCCTTCGATCTCCAAATTCAGACGAACGTCAATCTACTTGAGCCTGGAACAAACTGAAGCTAGATTCCTCTCCGGAGGGAACCTCACAAATTGACTCTCATAAGATTGTGCTCTCAAATACTATCTCCACCTCCTTAATTAACCTAGACTAATACAAGGGTTTTTATATAGATTTATTTCACCCTAAATAAGAGATCTAGTCTAATTAGGAAACAAAGATAATTAGGAAATTAATAACTAATTTCCTAATATAATATAATGCAAAGACTAAAAGACAAAGCAAAGTAACCAAATTAGTACCAAAAGCGTGTAACCTACTTGCCATAAAACACTTGAGCCAAATAAGCAACTTATATCACCAAATACTCATGCAGCATTAGTGAATTAAGCACGTAGTACGCTCAAGCTCGCCTAAATCACTTTCTTGTCTATTTTTGTTCTTCTTGTATTAGCTTAGTCCGTTTTCGACACAAATTCAAGGCATAAATCCCTAATAGGAGGATTGCGGAATTCCTCTTCTTGCCTAGACAAGAAGAAGGGCCGTCCCCTCTCTACCATGCACAAAAGTGGATTCGATGGAAAAAGGGATCAATATGTTTTGAGTTTCATATGGGAGTTTGCTTTTGTTGTTGTTATTCCCCCCAATTTCTTGTGGCATTTGACATTTGAGAACACTTTCTTTTTGCCATTTCTTTTGATGCTTGGCATTTCAATACTTGACAACTTTCAACTTTTTGCATTTTCATTTGAACATTTTCAAAGTCACCCCATTTGTAGTGAGGGTGCTTATATTTGAAGCATAAGAGTTTTCATTTTTGTTACTCCTCTTTTCTTTGATGCAAATTGCAAACTTTTTCTTTTTCATTTCAATTCTTGAACTCGATTTTTGAACAATTTTTGTGCCCATTCCCTTTTTGATGACAAAATGTGGTAGAACATGGATGATGGTTGCATGGTTTCAAGGGTCACCTTGGAATAAACGGTAGCCAATGAGTTATCACACCACAAGGTACTCTTGACTATGCCTTAATCTATGGGTCAAAGGATACTAGCATGACACATCCTAGGGTATTTTACAAGTATTCTAATGAGCAAAGTCTCAAGAAGAAAAAGTATCTACAAGGGCTTATATACACTTGTCAAGTTTCCCAAATAGATGCTTTCATAAAGTTTTTCCTAACATGCAACTATATGCCATGATGCAACTAACATATATACAACTCTAATGCATATGCTTCTACCAACTAGTATGCCATATAATCTAAATGCAATCCAAAATTCACATTGTTTATACCGCATCAATCAAAATAAAGCCACATAGTCATTAACATAAAGAGGAAAAAGGAGATTGGAAAGATCATACCATGCGGTCTTCAATATCCTCATGTCTCGGATGTGGCGTACTCGATCAATGTGAAAAAGGATAACCAAATACAATATATACAAGATAATGTATACAAGACTACACTACAAAGGAAATGAACATGTTTTTGAATTTTTGAATTTTTCAAATTTTTATGGATTTTGTTTTAATGAAATTAAAAGACATGTTTTTGTATTTTTCAAAATTTTAATTTTTTTGTGTTTTGGAATATAAATTCTCATCCCCCACTTTATTTTGGACATTGTCCTCAATGTACATGTAGGAGTAGGAATGAAAAAGAAATACATGTTTTTGAATTTTTTTTTTTAAAGTTTTATTAAAGTACAAATGCAATGATATGAATGAATGCATGCTTTAATTAAATGCAATTTTATATGACATATATAACAAATGAATGCAATCTACACTATACTAAATGATGCACGTTTTCCATTAAACTATGGTCACCTATGATCAAACCTCCCCAAACCGATTTAAGCACTATTTCTAGTGTAGAAAAGAATAGGATTGGTCATTAGTGACTATGCATGAAGTCTAGTCTATATGCAACTATCTACATGAATCATGTGAGATATATTACAATGCAAACTATACTATATGAACTAACTAATTTAAATGCAATATGAAGTATAATACAAATGCAAATGAGGTGTAAACTAAATGCAAGGTAATTTTAAAGTGCAATGCAACTATACATAAGAGATAGGGAGAGAAGAGTATCATACAATTGGAGATGGTGTGGTAGGCATCTCTCATTCGTCATCATCACTATCATCACGGTATCCATACCCGCTAGAACCTCCTTGGTCATACCCTACTCCTTGACCATAGGATCCTCCACCCTGACCGTAGAATCCTCCACCTTGACCGCCAAAGTTCCCGTCTTGGTTCCCTTGATTAGGGAACAAAAGGTGCGGCTGAGCCCAAGAGGGACGAGGGCCATTGGGGTCTATATACCCTTGTTGTGCCATTTGGTAGTATTGAGGATAGAGGGCCAAATAGTTATCTTCTTGCCCTCGGTGTACCCCGATATCGACCCGTTGCATAAGGCTCATCAAATCATTCACATCCGGAGCATTGGGGACTTGTGGTTTAAATGGCACATAAGGAGTGGGGTATGGTGGGATGGGTACATAAGATGGTGGTGCAATACCCCTTACCGGCATCGCACGAGGTTGTTGTGGTTGGCGGGGTGCTTCTTCTCTTTGAGGCGGGTTGGGGTAGATATCAATGTCGAGGAGGTAGCTCGGAGCATGTGAGTACCGGCTCAACCTCGGGTCGGTAGCGGGTACATTCCACCCCGTAAGAACAATAGTAGAACACCCTTTTGTAAACCCCTCTACACTCCCGGTTTGAGTATAGGCACACCACCGGTGGTGGTTGAAGATGGCATCCTCATCAATTAAAGTGCTACCCTCAAGTTTCACATAAGCCCCATGAAGGTTAAACCCGAGACAAAGATCATTAGCCAACATTGTGATTAGACCTCCCATCACGAAGGTCTTGATTTGGGAATTCCCTTGAGCAAAGTCGAAGAACCTTGTGAGCATCTCAAGGGGGGTGTTGAAATTATAAGGCCTCGTCCCTCGAACATTTAGATAGGACTCTAAAAAGGTCAAATCAAGGAGAGTGCACCTATCTTACTCAAATCTCCCATTAATAGTTCCGGAAATGAAGCGTTCAGTGACTCGAATCACCGGATGTTGAATTGCGAAGGTATAGCATTGTTTCAAATGTATGAAGTCCCTCCCGGAGATATCTCTCCAAACGCGGTCAACAATGAAATCCGCGGGTTTGTCGGTGTTTTCCGTTGGCACAAGAAGACCAAATATATTTGCAAATTGATCAAGGGTTAGCCTATGGTTTCGGTTGCATAGTCGGAATTCCATACAAACAGTTCTCCGAGTATTTGTGACGATACGGAGACTACACAAGAACTCTAGGGTAAGGCTAAGGTAGGTCTCCTCATGGACATAGAATAGCTTTCCAAGCCCCAAACCATCAAAGAACATTTCCGTTTGGTACCTTATGCTTAGGACTTCTAACACTTTGGTATCAATGAATTGAGTTGGCTCAAAATGCTTACCTAGCAATGTGAGGAATTTTTGGCGATGTTCATCGCAAGCGAAGATCACTTCCGGGAAAAATTCGAGTTGCTCCACCCCACGTATCATCACATTGCGATGGCCTCTTACCGGCATCCCTCCTTGGGTGGATGAAGAAGTGCCCTTGCGTTTCTTGGTGGCGGTCTCAACGATTTTCTTGGCTTTTCCCTTTATGTTCATCATTTTTTATTTGAAAGAGTTAGGGTTTTTTGGGGTTGATTTTTGTGATGAGAGTGTTTGGGAGATGGTGATGTGAGTTTTAGGGTAGATAAGGTAAGAAAATGAGGGATGGTGGGGGTGTTTATAAAGAAAAAGGGGTGGGAGACGAGCGGCTGAGGGTCGGGCTCGGGCAGATTTCACGAAGTTTCCAGCTAAAATCAAAGGAATCCGAGCGTCTTGATGTCGGGACGAGCGTCTTGTAGGGGGAATCCGAGCGTCTTGTGAAGAATACGTGCGGATTGTGAGTCAGTGATCTTGGCTCTTTTGAGACTGGCTCGGGACGAGCGTCTTTGGTATTAGACGAGCGTCTTATATGGGACGAGCGTCTCGCATGGAATCCGCTCGGATTCTCTTCCAGATCAAAATTTCTTTCATGATGATACTCAGGATGAGCGTCTCTATCCTGATACGAGCGTCTTCCCACTAGGACGAGCGTCTTGCTGGGAATCCCCTCGGATTCTGGATCAGGATCAAACAGTACTCACGAAGAGGCTATGGACGAGCGTCTTGCCCTCGGGTCGAGCGTCTTGTGCCGTCTTTCTCACTCCTTCATTCTTTTCTTTCAAAAATCATTCCCTTGCACCCTTTTGTGGTTCCTTCTTATCTTTTTCTGAAATTATGCTCAATATATGGGTAAGAAAACCCTCTCTCACTACTCTCATGCAAGAAATGCAAAATTATATGCAATATTATACAATTTTATACAATACAAATATTATGGGAAGGGATATCTTACAATTGGTGGTTTAAGATAGGACTCTACCAAACTAGTTCAAATTGTCGAGATTCTTTGTCCATAGAGCTCAAGGCTCTTAGAAGGAGATCAAAGGCTTGTGAACAAGCCCCAAATAAGCATAGGTATGGTTTGCTTAAATTCAAAATGAAGCTTGGCCAAGGGAATTTGTCATTCGCTTTCTTTTTCATCTTTTTCTTGGCGCTTGAGTATTTGCGATGCTTCAAACCAACAAGCCCATGATTCTTGTCAACATAAGGTATGAAGTATGGTTCATATTTGTCCAGAGACTTCCACTTACCATATTCCTCTTCAATTTTGGTGACGATGATAGCATTTTGATTACTCAATCCTTCCAAGGTAGAAGGAGAATTCTTATGGCATTGATGATCGGGTTCTTTAGAAGTTGAAATTGTGGATGCCAAATTTCCACAAGCAAGTTCATTTGTAAGTTTGTTCTTGAGCTTTTCCACCAAGTACCCTTTATATGATGTTTTGACCTTTTGGATAAGGTCCACCATATCATCTCCAAGAATCATAGGTTCCATGGTAGGTGCGAAAAGGTCTTCATGGTCAATAGGAAAGAGACATTCATCTTCCTCATGGAAGCATACCTCAAACTTCTCAAGGATGGGTTCCTCAAGAAAGCTAATCCCATGACTCCATTCATCATTTGAGTCCATATTTCCTTCATCATTTTCTTCCATAGATGCGTCATTATTTCTTTCTACATATGATTCATAAATAGTGGCTCTACTTCTCCTCAATAATTCTTCCTCCACCATCTCGACGTTCACATCAAAAGTCACACCCTCATACTCACAAAGGCTAAGAGTATTTGGCTTACTCAACCTCATATCTTCCTCATCAAATACCACACTTTCATACTCACAAGAGCTCAAGGAGATTGGCTCTTCCCACTTATCATCTTCCATAACAAAGGTCACTCCTTCAAACTCGCATTCATGGACAATGTTGAAGGATTGGTGGGGAGTAGCCACTTGGGTTTCCTTCATTTGGTCAATTTGATTTGCCAACTCCTCACCATGAGTAACAATGCTTTGAAGAACATTGTCTCTCTTTTGGCTCTCCTCTAGCACTTGTTTGAAAATGTTTTGTTGATCTCCCATCAATTGGAGGATCATGCTTTGAATGGGTTCATCTTCTTGTTGTGGATAGGTGAAAAAGTGATTGTATTGTGGCAATTGAAATTCATTATGAAGTGGATATTGGATGTGGTGATTTTGGTGGGAAAATTTGGGGTAGTAGTTAGGATTTTCATTGTATGAATAGTTAGGTAGGTTTGTGTTGACTTGCTCCTCAAACTCCCCATACCCATTGTAGTCATACTCAAAAGATACACCACATACTCCATGAGTCATGTCTTGAGCCATCATCATAGCTAAGACAAGGAAACAACTACAAGCAAGGAAACTACCCAAAGACGGTAAGAACGAACCTTGAGGAACAAGTTCCCCAAGGTTAAAGCAAAATTAAAATAGACAAACAAACAAGAACTTAATCACATAACACCGTCCTCGACAACGGCGCCATTTTGACGGGTGAGATTGTCGTCGGGTCTCCCAATCAAACACATTTATATTCTGAACAAACAACTAGCTAGTGGTTAAGTCGAGGTCAATCCATGGGACGGTGTGCTTTGGGCTCTAAGTCTATCTGTCTCAATTTATGCTAATGTCACAATTGATTTGGGTTTGTAGTTGTGTTCTAAACTAATGCAAGCAACAAAGTAAAACAAGCAAGTAAAGATGTAGACAAATAATAAAGGATACTAGGATGTCATGGGGTAATATGGGATTCATGGGAGTTGATCATACAAACATATTCTTAATTATATAGCAAGCACTTATTATTGTGATGAGATCGAGTTGGTGTATATCTTACAATCCCTAAGAAGGTTTGGGTCCCGGAGCCGAATTGATTAGATTGTACAACACCTACAAGTCGACTTAATCCTCCCTATCCAACTATATGCATGGTCTAATGAGACTCAAGTTGGTTTATGTCTTACAAGTCTTATTGAAAAGGTAAGTGATGGGTAAAAAATGTAAGGATTCATAGGCTCGCATTTCATCAAACATAACATGTGCATACGTTGAAATCACAACAAGCAAGCAAATTAATTATGAAAACATATTAGATTAAGCATGAATCATTCCCCATGTTTTTTTTTGGTAAAATGTGAGTATTTCTAAATTAATAATAAAGGTGGCAATTACAATTACAAGCATTTTCCAGACCAAAATTCAACAAATTCGGAACTAACAACTTAACATTTGATATCAAGGCTAAGTAACCATTGAGCAATAGTGGAATTGACCCTAGTCGGCAATAGGTTTTGTATCCTCCCACGAATAGCCTGTATCAAATGCTTCAATACTAAGGCAGGTCTCTTCACCTTCAACTCAATCCTACTGTTGTTCCTCTCAGTCCAAATAACATAACAGTAAGCTAACCAAGCCATAGAACACACCTTATGTTGCATCTTAGAATAATTCCCATGAGGGCCATGCACTTGCAGTTGCAACCAATTCTCCAACTCTCTCAGGATTTTCATACTAAACTTACATGTTGTAAATAAGTGAGCATGAGATTCAGTATCCTCTTCACAAAGAACACACAGATCAGAATCACTGATACCAAGTCTGTATAGTTTTTCTCGAGTGTTCAGAGCTTCTAATTTAATCAACCATCCCACCATAGAATGTTTGGGCACAATCCAACCACCCCAAACATCCCTATACCACTGAACAGGGGGGTGAATCCCCTGCAACCAGTCATAGCCAGACCTGATAGAATAGCCCTTGGCACCATGAACCCAAAGACCATTCTGATAGCCACCAGATAACATCTCTTTTACTTTGCAGATGTTCCTCCAGTTCCAATTGGAATCTGGAGGAGGCTTGTACAGGTTCCAATCAGTGCCCTTGATATACACATGATCAACCCACTGCACCCATAATCTGTCAGCCTTTGTATAAATCCAATGCACCAGTTTTCCTACAATAGCAACATTCCATAAACTTGCGTCTTTGACACCTAAACCACCACATTTCTTGCTCCTACAAACAACCTGCCAAGCCACCAGAGGAGCTCTAGTATAAACTGTATCACCATCCCATAAATAATTACGACAAACAGCCTCAATCTTTTTAATCACCAGTTTTGGAATTAAGAATATGGAAGCCCAGTAGTTATGAAGAGTATTAAGAACAAAGTTGATCAATGTTAACCTGCCAGTATAACTCAGTTTCTTGGCTCCAATGCTCTTGACTTTCGCCACAATTTTATCAAATAGGATGTTACAGTCCTGCCTAGTTAACCTGCTAGCTTGAATAGGAATGCCCAAGTACTTCATAGGCAAGTCACCATCTTTAAACCCAGTAATCTGAAGAATATCACACTGAGTCTCCATAGCCACCCCTCTAAACACTACTTCAGATTTACCAGCATTAACTTTTAAACCTATCGTGGAGGAAAAAGTAGAGAAAGCCTTGAGAAGTAACATAATAGAACACACATCTCCTTTGCAAAACAACAGCAAATCATCTGCAAATAAGAGGTGTGTCAGCTTCAAACCCCCACACATAGGATGGTATCTAAAATACCATTTCTGAGTAGCATAATCAAGGACCCTTGTCAAGTACTCCATAAAAATAGTAAAGAGCAAATGGGAGACAAGATCCCCTTGCCACTACTACACATACCTTGCATTGGTGACGCTTTTTCAGGCGTTTTTCGACGCTTTAAAGCGTCAATTTTTTTTTTATCGACGCTTTATAAAAGCGTCAAATTTTGGGCCGTCAGTATTTTTTGACGCTTTTTTTAGTCAATAATTATGACGCTTTTTAGCGTCTTCATGGACTATTGACGCTTTTAATTGTCAACAAATTTGACGCTTTTAAGCGTCTTCAGTGATTATTGACGGTTTTTATTGTCAATATATGTGACGCTTTTAAACGTCTTCATGGACTATTGACGCTTTTAATTGTCAACAAATTTGACGCTTTTAACCGTCGTCAGTGACCATTGATGGTTTTTTTTTGTCAACAAATTTGACGCTTTTAAGCGTCTCCAGCGACTATTGATGCTTTTATGTGTCATTAGGCATCAATTAACACTTTATTGTCACAATATAATTTCAGCTTATAGGTTTTTTAGATTTTAATTTCCTGATGAAATCGTAGAGATTACTTAAAGACCTATAAGTACGTATTGGTACTACTAGCTATTACTAAATCATGAAAAAACATAATGCAATATATATATATAGAATGATGTAGTGAGTACGTACGTACCCACGTACTTTTATAAATAATCATATGTTTGATACATATATAGTCTCCGTCGTTACAAATACTGCTAGCATTGAAAATTAAACTAATATAAGCTAGTACGTACTTTATAGTACGATAAAATCAAATACCAAAAGGGGTCCGGATGATAGTAAAATCCAACATAAAACTATCCAAAAAAATCGTAAATAATGCTAAGTAACTAGCTAGACAAGGACACTTGGTAGTTTGAACGTGGTAGGAGCTTCAATCATATAGGCGCAATGTCAAAGGGGCTTCAATCAACATATGAAGGCGCATCTTCATCAGATGACAAATCTGAAACCTATAACGGGCAAACATGCTACTTCAGTTGTTAGCCTTGACAGTTGACACCACTAGATGGCCTGGTGATTCAACATTGATTCCTAGAGGTTGGGTGAGTTCAGCAAATGGACAGAATAGCTAATATTGTAAGTACCAACTGCTTAAAGAGAGCCAATGAAACAATGCTTGTAGTTACTAAGGGAAATTACCAACTGCTGATCACTTGAAGAACTAGCGTCAGCGGTAATTACTTGACCCATGGCACTCCTGTACCGCTCAGAGCTGTCTGCATAAACACAGAAGTTCAATCCGTAAGCAGATGCTCCATTTAGCTCTAATACTTAACTAGATGTGACAATAGTTCAATACGTATTAAGATCATAAATCGTAAGCTTATAACTAATATGGTCATCTCCACTGCTGGTATCAAGTTCCAACAACCAGAACTTAAAGAATACTCAATGATAGAGCACTGAAGTTTGATAGACTATAAATATGAGCTGAAATTACCAACTATAAATAAACGGAAGAATAAGCAAATAAGAAAAACAACCAATAGTCAAGATGATTACATAATTTATACTTGGTATTTAGAAAAGTGAGTGACGTCCATGGGCTGGCGTGATTATGAAGATTTAATCAAGTTAGCTAAGTACACCTGCAAACCCATGCCAAAAAAAACTACTCATTATCTTAGTCATATATGATAATAATTTCAGAGGGCATGGTAAGAACCATGGACCACTACTAAACACTACTCCTATATGTATCCATAAGTAATCTCATCATCTCCTAGCTAACAAGAAAAAATGCTAAACGTTTTATTTGCAGTATTATACTTTCAAGTATCGGCACAAACTATGCAATGCATGCCATCATGCTGATAAAAACAGCAAACTTAACAAATCCTAATCGATTGCATTGTAAGAAAACATACTCATGATATATACTACTTATTTATTCCCTCCGTCTCAATCATTTGTTTACCTTTCATTAAAGTACCCTTCACAAATAATTAAAAAGGTAAACAAATGACGAGGACGAAGGGAGTAAATACAAGTTGGTGCAATTGGAGACCTAAGTATTTTACTGGAGTAAAAGTTTAAAACTAAGCATGCCACAAAATTAAATATTTCATAGACATTCACACCTATAGTCAAAACGATTATAAAGACTCATTCAAAATCTGGCAATACAACCTACAAGAACTGCAAACAAATGATGCTACTATAAAACTTAAATTTCTATCCTATTTATCAATCTTCATCAGACCCAAGTCTATTATATCAAAAATCCTACATGATTAAATCAAATCAATGTGAAAATTAATAATACTCATTTGCTAATAACTGGTACAAACAGACCATGTCAGGGTAATAAGTTAAATAATATAATCATAACCGAGACAAACACTCATTAGAATAGTAGCTTGAGAAAAATTAGAAATAAATTAAAAAATAAAGAAAAATACTTTGGCTGGAAGGAGGCAACAGATCTGAGGTAAGTTGAGAAATGATAGTTGTAGTATCATTACCTGTGTAACCCAAGATTCAACCCTTGATTTGGACCATTGTAACTTCATTTAGCTGAAATTGAAAAAAAAAAACAGAACCCACATTATTAGACAAAAAAGCTTGGATCTTATGGTAGGTAATACATGTGAAATCTATCAAATTTTAATTCGTAGAAAAGCGTATCCCCTCGCCCAAATTAAATTACCTAATTAAATAGATGAGGAAGAAATTAAAGTGACATGAGAGAATCACAGAAAGTAGTATTGAATTTTGTGATGTTTCGACGATAAGGAGTTTTGAAACTAGGAATCATAGCGCAAAGAGATGGAGAAATGAACCTGAAATTGCATACTCCATGGACATATGAGAATCTCGAACGTTCCTTTTAAATTCTTTAGAAGATTAATTTGTCTGAGAGAAAGAGAGAAGAAGAAGAGGTGGGTGTGAGTAAGGGTGGTTGGCGGTTTATGTCTGTCTATTAGGGTTTGGAAAGATTGTATTATGATTATAGCCTTTTTAAGCGCCAAGAAGCCCAATACCAAGTAGCTGCCCAATATTGAAGCGTAGATCAGGATGTGTCAATATTTAGAGGGATTTGTAGTAGTGTGCCTTAAACCCCTTCTACCCTTGAAATAACCAAAATTAGCTTCATTCAAACTCAAAGAGAAAGTAGTAGTTGTTACACAGAGCATAAGCATCTTCCTAAACTTAATAGGGAATGCAAGAGCAGCCAGCATTTGGTCCATAAACTTCCATTCAATTGAATCATAAGCTTTTTGAAGATCCAACTTGAATATACACCTAGGAGAAACATTACTTCTATTATACAATCTGACTAAATCTTGGCAAATCAAGATATTTTCCAGTATACTCCTTCCTTGGATAAAAGCACCTTGATTCCTGCTCACAATGTCAGGTAAAATGAGAGACAGTCTATTACAAAGCAATTTGGAGATAACTTTGTACACAACATTGCAGCAGGAAATGGGTCTAAAATGTTGGACACTGGTTGGCCTCTCAATCTTGGGAATAAGAGTTACTGATGTAGAGTTGATTTGCTATAACAGTTTGCCATGTTCAAAGAAATCCTTCACAGCAATGCAAATATCAGATCCAACCACTTACCCATCAGGACCAAGGAATTTATCCTTAGGTATACTAAATAGGCATTTCCTGATTTCATCATCAGTCACAGGCCTTAACAAGATGTCACAATGCTCCTGGGTGCAGCATTTACCTCTTTGCACCAGTCTAACATTTACATCAGTAGTCTCATGACTAGTCCCCAATAGGTCCTTGTAATAAGACAGGAAAGCTTCTTGAATTTGGGACCCCTTAGTGCAAAGAACCCCATTCATATCCTCAATCATCAAAACTTTATTCAGCATAGCTCTTTTCTTAATTGCCCTATGGAAATAAGAAGTATTAATGTCCCCTTCCAAAGACCATTGTAGCTTAGCTTTCTGAGTCATTCCCCATGTTTGTTTCCCCTAATTCCCCATTAATCCTAGCTAAGGAAACTACTCACTCATGGTCAAGTTTAACATGTTAATAAGGCTGTCAATCATACTAACAAAGCCAAACATGATGAACAAGTAAGAAATATTAACAATAATTAAAGCAAGAGTAAAAGAGATTATACCTATGAAGATGATTCCAAATAATAAAGCAAAGAATAAAAGAAGAGAACTTGATTGATTGATGAAGAGTTGTCAATTCTCCAATAATAACCCAATAATCTTCAATTACCTAATAATAAACTTGAACAATAATTAAGGAAAGATTATTGTGTAATTTTGTGGAATGATTGAGATTAATATATTCTAATCTACTCCTAATCTAATCTAAGAGAACTTTCTACTATGGGAACCTCCTTCCTTTGATTATTACAAATGGGGTATTTATAGTAGTGCATTACTAGGTTAAGTAAGGATAATTTAGTAAATAACAATGCTAAGTCCTAAATTAGGGAAATGCAAGTCTCTTCAAGGAGATGCGCATATCGTGCTAGAGTCATCACTATCCGCTCGGGCCTAAGAGGGAGACGCTCGAATTGTAAGGTGGGGAGATGAGCGGGTTCTGCTCGGGACGCTCGGATTCTGGGCAGGGAAACGAGCGTCTTCTTCCTATTCCGCTCGGATTGTTCCTCAGAATGGTCCTTGCTTTTCCTCATTTTGCATGCTCCTTATTCTTGTGTTGTCGGTCTTCGTTCTTGCCTCCTCTTCCACACTAGTCCATCCAATATCATCAAAAAGCTTCCAAATATGCACGGGAGATGGGAATTTCCGCCTAATTGTCTTCTTTCCTACAAAACATACGAAATGCACAAGGAAAGCAAAATAGGAAGCATTTGACGAAAAAAATGGCTATGGAATGCTATATTAGTATGCAAAATCAGCTCAATTAGGGGACTAAATGTGCGCAATTAAGAGTCACATAAACAAGCAAAGTAGCGACACGCTAAAGTGAGGACCACTCCAAAGCCTTCAGTCATCCCCTATGCACATCCTACATGTCAGACCACCGCTCCCCATGACCGGAAATATTATATGGTTCACTATAGATATCTAAAAACATTTGATGTCAGTCTCAATAATACGAGTGCCTACCATGACATGATTATACATATGAAATGCAACATGATATTCAACATGAATGTGAGTAATACATGTAACCACCAACCACTACTCCTCCAACACAAAACTGGTGACGACATCGCAACACCGCCGCCAACAGCCAGACCGCAGTCCGTAACAAGACACTAGGGACACACCCACAGTGCCAAGCCCGGGCGCTAACCAGACCCCTGCCAGACGTCGTGACACCACACGAGTCCCTCCATACTCAAGTCATGAACGTGCACGTCCCTCTTGGAGTGAGAAGCTCCAAAAGGCGACCCAAGCGTAAGACTTAGACTTGAACAAACTTTGCATACACTCACACCATCCTTGTGTATTTCGACCCCAATTATACTACTTATTTGGGTTTTGTTTTTGATTCGGAAATGACCACAAATCCGACCATCAAAATGGCGCCGTTGTCGGGGATGGCGTTAGGTTATACTTAGTTAGTTAAAGTATTAGGCTTAGTCTTTATTAGTTGTTTGCTTGTTTGAGTAGTTACTTGTTTCTTGTAGAGTGTACGTGTGTGATTTTTGTCTTACCCTAGTGTGTAAAAAGCACTAGGAGTCTTACGGTTTGTCAAGTTGCATGCTTAAGAGGAACCATCAAGCTTTCTCTTTGACTCTGACCCCGAAAGGCTTTTTAGAGCCTTAAGGACTAGGACCATCGCAAGGGTTAGAACCTCTTCTCAAGCAATTTTGAACGAAGCAAACTCGCCCACCCAACCTCTCATTGAAACCACAACTCAACAACAACCAAACAACACCATTGATCGTCTAATAGAAACCTCATTCTACGATCTCCAAATTCCCACAAATACATCACCTCAATCACCACCTCCAAATATACCAATTTCACGACCATAAATGGCGGCTCTAAGAGATCACAACCGCCCAAACCCGGATGACTCTTCTTCTCCAATCAACTTTGGTACTTTGGCTCCTAATAACTTCGAGATTCATCCCGCCCAATTCAGGTTGATAAAGAGAGATAGCTTTAGCGGCAATATTGACGAAGATGCCCATGCTCATCTTTGGAAGTTCAAGAGCAAAGTAGCGATGATGAAAAGAAACGGAGCCTCCGAGGACACATTGAGGTCTATATTGTTTCCATTTTCCTTAAGAGATAAAGCAAACCGGTGGTTGAACATTCACCCACCAAATACCTTCACAACTTGGGATGCCTTAGCCAAGGCATTCCTAGCCAAGTATTATCCTATTTCAGGGACCGCTATGCTCTGGAATGAGATCCATACATTCCAACAAGAAGATTGGGAGTCCTTGGGTGAAGCGTGGGATAGATACCAAGACTTGATTGCTCGTTGTCCTCACCATGGAATCCCGGCTTGGTACATTACCCAAACCTTCTTCCAAACTTTGTTACCAAGAACTAAAGAAATGGTGAATGCCTCCGCAGGTGGGGGATTCAGCCATTTAAGTGATGAATAGGCTTCGGCTCTCATAAAAAAAGATGGTGGACTTGGAGTCCAACTATGGTTCAAGGGGTAACATATTGAGAAAGAATAGTCGCTATCCCCAAGAGAACTCTTTTAGCTCAAATGCCGAGATCGATGCCAAAATCGATCTTCTTATAAAGAAATTCAACCTAATGCATAGAAATCAAGTGAATCAAGCTATTGCCTCCCATGGTCCACCCATAGAAGAGGTCATCCCAAATTCTTCTTGTGAATTATGTGGAGGAAACGGACATACTTTCAATGTATGTGCCAATAATGCTTATAATATGGGATACGATGATAATGTTCAAGATGTCAACGCTTTTCAATCCTACAACAACAACATGAGGCCACCAAGGCCACCCTACAACGACCCAAATGTCTACAACCCAAATTCCAATTACTATCATCCGGGTTTGAAGAATCACCCCAATTTTAGCTACAAGTATCAATGTCCAAAACCCGCAACACCTCCAACCACAAGGGCAAAACAACAACCTACCCGGGTTTTCTCAACCTAGGGGTGGAGTCCAAAGTCAAAGAAATAATTTTGGAAACAAAAACCAATGGGCACACAACAACCAAAACCAAAATTTTGGGAACCAACCTCAAGGTACTAAGATTTTGGGGGCAACCAAAGCAATCAAACCTTCTACCAAGGGAACCAAATGAATCAACCTAATCTAGGATTTGGCCAAGGATTTGGCCAAGGTTTCCAGGAACAAGGCCAAGGGTCAAACTTCAACAACCAAGGGCCTAAGGGGAACTATCAAGGGGGACACAACAACAACAATCAAGGTCCCAACGCCCGATATGACTATGAATTCCCTTTACCCTTGACCAACCAACCGCATCAAGAGCCATCTATGAAGTCTCAATTTAGTGAATTGATAAAAGTGGTGAAGAATATGCAAGTATCTCACCACCAAGACATGACTAACTTCAAGAAGTACATGGAGGCTAGAATGGCATCTTAAGCACTTGTAAACCGTCAAAGGCCGCCGGGTGGCTTCATTGCCCAAGGCCAAAGCTCGAAATACGCCTCCACAAATCATCAAGCCCATGCATTAGTCTTAAGGAGTTGGGTTGAGCTTGACACCCGTACAAGGACCTTGAAATTGAAGTGGATGCGGATCGCAAGAGGAAACGGTTGGTGATGAATGGTGGTGGGGAAAGCCCACCAATGACTCCATCGGCAAGGGTTAGTGAGGCCAGCAAGGGAAAGACTATAAGTGAAGGAACATCAAAGGGAAAACCTCCTCTAGAGAGCAATGAGAATGTCTTGGTTGAAGACCTCCCCTATGAAGAGGAGGTGGGTGAAGAGGTCCTTCTTCAATCTTCTACTAAGGTAACAAGCATGCCCACTTCTCCCTATGTATCCTTTAATTCCCAACTTGTCACTAGCATTCCCTATCCCACAAGAGCTTTAAAGGCCAGGGAAAACTTCAAGTATACAAAGTTTTTGTGAAATGTTGGAAAAACTTGAAGTGACCCTACCCTTTACCGAAGTCATATTGAACATGCCAACCTATTCCAAGTTTTTAAAGGATATCATGACCAAGAACAGGACCTTGGGTGACCAACAAATGATGGCTATGGAGGAAGAGTGTAGTGCTCTACTCCTAAATAAAAATGCCACATAAACTTGGTGACTCAGGGAGCTTTTCCATTCCTTGTGTGGTTGGTGGTGTTCCAATATCAAGAGCTTTGTGTGATTTAGGGGCAAGTCTAAGTGTGCTTCCCTTACAGGTTGCCAAAAAAATTGGTATTTGTGATTTAGTTCCGACAAACATGACTCTCCAATTGGCGGAAAGGTTCGTCAAACGCCCCTTGGTTGTGCTTGAGGACGTACCCGTCAAAGTTGGAAATTATTTAATCCCCGCCAACTTTGTCGTGCTCGACATCCCGGAAGATAGCCACACCCCCATCATCCTAGGTAGGCCATTCTTGGCTACCGGAGGATTGTTAATTGATGTTAGAGATGGGCGGCTAACTTTTAGGATCGAGGCTGACAAGGTTGAATTTAACCTTCCTACTATTGTGAAAGGACCAAGGATTAACCAAGGATTAACCAAGCTTGCACGGTTTTAGTGATTGAGGAAGTGGTTAAAGCGGTGGCAAAGGAAGAGTCGGAGATGGAGGAGGCATTTCAAATTTTGCTCCACGATGAAGAAATGAAGAATGACCATGAGGTTAATGACAGGTTCTTGAAGAAGATTGAGGGATTTCTCCCTCCAAAGGAAAAACTAAAAGCCCTTCCTCCCTCACTTAAGTTTAAGTATGCTTTTTTAGGTGAGGGAGAGACTTATCTGGTGATAATCAATACTAATCTTAGCGAGGACCAAGAACAAAAACTCTTAAAGGTTCTTAAAACTCACAAGGCCTCTTTATGATATAAAATTGATGATATCAAAGGATTAGGCCCAAATTTGTGTATGCACCGCATAAACCTTGAAGAGGGGAGTCGGTCATCGGTTGAGGGTCAGAGAAGGTTGAACCCCAAAATGGCTGAGTTGCTCAAGAATGAAGTCTTGAAACTACTTGAGGTTGGGATCATCTATGAAATAACCGATATTAAATGGGTTAGCCCCGTTCATGTGGTTCCCAAAAAGGGTGGAATGACCATGATAGAGCAAGCGGACGAATATTGTGTGCCTACACGCCCGGTCACCGGGTGGCGTATGTGTATCTATTCCTGTAAGCTAAACTTCGCGACCCTTAAACACCATTTTCCTATCCCTTTTATTGACCAAATGCTTGAAAGGTTATCGGGACACGCGTAATATTGTTTTTTGGATGGTTATTCCGGGTTTTTCCAAGTACCAATTCACCTGGAAGACCAAGGAAAAACAACTTTCACGTGTCCCGTAGCTGTATATGCTTACCGTAGGATGCCTTTTGGGTTGTGTAATGCACCCGACACCTTTCAAAGGTGCATGATGGCTATCTTTGTGGATTTTCTTGAAAAGTGCATGGAAGTCTTCATGGATGACTTGAGTGTCCATGAGGACTCATTTGATCATGGATTGGTTAACCTCTTTAATGTCTTGAGACGGTGTGATGAGCACAACTTGGTTCTCAATTGGGAAAAATGCCATTTTATGGTGGAAGAGGGAGTTGTACTTGGCCACATTATCTCCACAGGGGGGATTGAAGTTGATGGTGCTAAAGTTTTGGTCATAGAAAACTTTTGCCTCCCACAAATGTGAAGGGGGTAAGGAGTTTCCTAGGACATTCCGGCTTTTATAGGCGGTTCATAAAAGATTTTTCAAAGATAGCAAAACCATTGACTTCACTGCTTCTCAAAGACGCCCCCTTTATATTTGATGATGTTTTCCTTGAGTCCTTTAATAGGTTAAAACTTGCTCTCATCACGGCTCCAATCATACGGGTTCCGGATTGGAGTCTTCCATTTTAAGTAATGTATGATGCATCGGATTATGCCGTGGGAGCGATACTTGGTCAAGTAGTTGACAAGAAAAGCCACGTCATCTACTATTTTAGCAAGACTATGGACCAAGCTCAAAGCAATTATTAAACAACGGAGAAAGAGATGCTAGCCATAGTTCATGCCATTAGAAGTGCCGACAATATCATGTGGGGTCCAAGGTGGTGATTTAAACCAACCACACCGCCTTGAGACAACTAATGGTCAAGAAGGATGCCAAGCCTAGACTATTGAGATGGGTTCCATTGCTTCAAGAATTAGATCTAGAAATAAGAGAAAAAGTCGGGGCTGAAAATGTGGTGGTCGATCATTTGTCAAGGCTTACGATGGATGATCATGGGATAATTGATAAGAGTGGATCGATAGATGAATGGTTAAGAGAAGATGCATTAATGGAAGTGAGCGTCAAAGTTCCATGGTTTGCCGATTCGGCAACTACTTGGTAAGTGGGTTCATTCCCAATGAAATGGAAGCTAGGGAAAGAAGAAAATTGCAGCATGATGCAATGATATACTTTTGGGAAGATCCTCACTTGTTCCGGAAGTGTGGGGATGGTATGTTTTGAATATGTGTGTCCAAAGAAGAAGGACTTGAGATTGGTTATAGGCTACATAACTCGGCCTATGGTGGACATTTGGCTACTTCGCGAACCATTGCCAAAGTGTTGCAAGGCAAGTTTTATTGGCCTTATATGTTTAAGGACATTCATATGGTGGTGAAATCTTGTGATTCATGCCAAAGGACCGGGAATATCGGGAAACGAAATGAGATGTCACTCACTAAAATCTTAGAGATCGAGATTTTCGATTATTAGGGCATAGATTTTATGGGCCCTTTTCCATACTCTTGCGGAAATGAGTACATCCTAATGGCGGTGGACTATGTGTCCAAATGGATTGAGGCGGTGGCTTCACCAACAAATGATAGTAAGGTTGTGATAAAACTCTTCAAAGGAACCATCTTTCCAAGGTTCGGAACCCCAATGGTAGTGATAAGCGATGGTGGATCTCATTTTCATAAGAGCACATTCAAGGCTTTTGTAGAAACACATGGGGTGCGGCACAAAACCGTCCTTGCCTACCACCCTCAAACGAGTGGGTAAGTGGAGGTCTCTAACCGCCAAATCAAGGCTATTTTGGAGAAAGTGACCAATAAAAGTCACAAGGATTGGTCTCAAAAGCTACCGGGTGTATTATGGGCCTTGAGAACGGCATTCAAGACACCTCTTGGCACCACACCTTGCAAACTTGTCTATGGGAAGGCTTGCCATTTGTCGGTGGAGTTAGAACATAAAGCATGGTGAGCCTTGAAGGAAACTAACTTTGACATCAACTCGGCCGGTGAAATACGGTTTCTCCAAATGAATGAGCTTGAAGAGTTGAGGATGGAAGCATATGAAAGCTCTAAAATCTACAAGGACCAAACAAAGAAATGGCATGATTCCAAGATTGTCAATGTCGGAGACCTAGTGTTCCTTTTTAATTCGAAAATCAAGGTATTTCCGGGAAAGCTCCGATCACGTTGGTCGGGGCCCTTCAAATGAACACATATCTCCCCTAGTAGTGCATTCGAGCTATGGAGCGATGACGGCGGAAGCTTCAAAGTCAATGGCCAATGGGTGAAGCGGTACTACAATGGAGATGAGAAAGGCACCATAGAAGTACTCTACCTCGGGGAACCCCTTCCCGAGGAGGAGTCAAATTCAAAGCTCTGAAAAAATTGATAGGTTTGGTATAGTTCCTCAAGAACCACCACTTTTTGTAAATATTGCATGCATTTAGATAGAACATGAGAGCATTTGGATTTTTCAAACTTGTGCAAATTGACTTTGGTGACAGTTGTCGCGCGAAGGTAGCTCGGTGGAAAATCGTTGAACACAAGCATAACCTTCTCTTGGCCCAATTTCCGACATGTTGTGTCAGTTTTCAAAGTGGAGAACACGAAAAAGAGACCAAAGGAAGAAGTCGGGAATTTGAATATTTGCAAATGATGTGGAAAATAAGTCAAATGAAGCTCCTGGAGGCCTCTGCCGGCAGACCGGCGGCCGGTGGACCCATCGGCACAGAGCTCGGGTCAATTCAACACTTGGAATTTTTTTCCAAATCAACGGAAATGAGGTCCCTGCCGGCATATCGACAACGCGACCAAAATTTTACTGAAGAAAATTGTTGAAATCCAAAAAATGGGGTGTCTGCCGGCAGGCCGACAGCCGGCTCATCGGCTGGGAACACCCTCAAGTTGAAAAACAATTGCTAAGTGTCGAAGAGGGGTGTCCTCTACCAGTAGGCCGATAGCCGGCTAGCCGGCAGAGGCGCTGAACTTTGAAGAAAAATTGTCAGATCTGAGGAGAAGAGTGTCCTTTGCCGGTAGGCCGGTAGCCGGTCTGCCGACAGAGACACCCTATTGTGCTGAAAGTTGAGGAAGGAGAAAAGTACACCCTGCCGGTATGCCGGAAGCCGGCTAGCCGGCATAGAGCGCCTACCTGTTGAAAAAAATGTGTTAAGGAGGAAGACTTGGAGGTCCCTGCCGGTGGACCGGCAGCCGGTGGCCCCACGGGCAGCGAGACCAAATCCGTTTTGAAAGAAATCAAGAATTTTGAATATATTGAACTGTGTCCCCTGCCGGCTGACCGACTGGGAACCCCAAATCAGGTCTAAAAACACCACAACGCCCCCAATAATTTCATTTCTTCTCCTTCTTCTTCCACCCTCTAAATTTCTCCTTTCCTCAAAAACCCCATTAAATCTCCCATAACCTCCTCCAACCTTCATCCTACCCATAACTCACCACCCCAATTATGTCACCCACCTTCTCTATCCTTCAAATATGGGCCCTAGGAGGATTCGAGGTGATTTCGCAAGGGACCAAGCACAACTTGTCGCTACGGCGGCGTCCTACATCACTCCGGATCCCGACTACCCTACCGTCGAATTTATGACGGCGGTTCAAATAGGTAAATTTATACTTTTTAAGAATCGTCCCCTTATCCTGACTCGTTTCATTGACCGTCCTTCTATGAGGTCCTTGGGATTAGACAAGGAAACTGAAGCTTTATTTAAAGGGGTCGGTATGAAGGGCACGTACAACCTTCAAGAGCGGACTTATCCGCGTCTTACTTGAGAATTTTTGAGTTCCCTTAGGATGGAAAAATCCCGCATAACGGGAATGGTAGCCGCATTACACTTCTGAATTATGAATAGGGACCGTTCCATTTCTCTATCCCGGCTAGGTTTGGAGGATACCCCATCCCATAAGGCACCCATCCACCATTCCGTATTTGGAAGCTCATCTTGGGGCTTGATGACCAGTTAGGCTTAAAAAGGGCCGCAATATCTTGTCATAATGCCCCAATTCGAATTTGGCAAAGATTCATGGGGTGCACCGTTTTCGCCCGGGATGAGCCATGGTATTTCCGGACCGATGAGCTAGGGATTTTGGGCTCTTACCTAATCACAAAGCCCTTACCTTACAAAATTAACATAGCTCATCATATGGCCATCCACCTAATGATGCTATTGAAGTCTCCGGGGCAAAAGGTCCCACTCCATGTGGGTGGGGTTATCACCCGAATTGTCAAGGGGCTTGACGCGCTGGTGCACTTTTCCACCTTGAACCCTCTTCCCAGAAACTATATCTTGTCCAAGAACTACATGATGCACTCTCTTGAGTGGATTAAAACCCACCCATCAGACGACCTTAAGTATTGGTAAATACAAAAGCGGAATTCCACCCTGCTTCCAAATGCCTGGATAATGAAAGTTAAGCCCGACGAAGATACCTACCTACTTGAAGTTGAGGCGGAGGAAGAGCCGGCCGATGCTTCTCATGACATTGTCTATGGGAGAGATAGGCGCACCGCCACCACGTCCACCTTGCACTATTCCATGCCTAACCCGTCATTCACTCAACCTCCTCCATGGACATTTCAACACGGAGAGGGGTCCTCTAGTCACCCGTCACAACCGCCTCCCCTCCATCCATCACTTGTTGAGTGTATGGACAACATGAACCTTAACATGCAAACGGCGGCGAGTTAACACCAAGTCTTGGGGCGAAAGCTCGACCGTCTCTATGTCAACCTAGGCGCGGGTCAATACCCCGTACGTTTACGATAACTTTTTTAGACGGGTGTATGTGACCGACACCGCCGTCCACCCCTCTTACTTCTTGTGGCCCGATGGTGGCTACCGCCGTGAAGACGGGACCGTGGTTTAAGGGGCACGACGCCTAATGGTTTTCCGCTCCTATCTTTCTTCCTCAACAACAAGAGGGGCACGACGCCCAATGGTTTGAGGGAGTAAGGCCTTACTTCGGAAGCGACCCCAATGCTTTTGGGTCGGGAGGTGGAGGCATGATGATGGATGACGCCGAGATCCCGATGAACATCGATGACCTCATCCGTAATGAGGAATTTGGAGACTTGGACGGGGATGATGAGGATGATAAGTCTTAGGCGACCAAGTAATGATGGCCTATTTTGCTCCCAAATTCAATCCAAAGCACAAGTATGATCCCCTAAATCCAAATATCTCATGCATAATTAGATTAGTTTGCATTTAGCTTACTTGTAATATATTATAAATAGTTTTATATAGTTGCATTCATATAGAATTGCATTAGTATTTAATTTCATGTAATATATCGTCACATATAAGATTGCATTCATATAGTATAATTTGCACTGTACTTAAATTTTTGTATTTAGTTAAGATCATGCATTGCATCCTTATTTAAAACACACACAAAAAAATTGAAAAATCAAAAATTCTACAAAAACATGTATTTCATTTCTGAATTTCCTCTACACATTTATTTCCATTGAAAATTATGTAAATAAATAAGTGTGGGGAGGAAATTATATAATTTTAAAAATACAAAAACATGTTATTCCTTTTCACATATGCAAAAATCCAAAAATATTTTCTTTTATTTCAAATATTGTCTCTTAACCACACTTCATCCGTCATTGAATGTTGTAACTACCAAGGGTGGGGAGGAGGCCTCCCAAAAAAACATGTTATTTCATTTTTAAGAACATTTCAAAAATTACAAAAAACAAGTTTTCAATTTTAAGAAAATTTTCAAAAATACAAAAACATGTGTTTTATTTTTCTTATTTCTTCCCTACATTTCGTCCATCGAGGATGATGAATATCTTAACTGTGGGGAGGAAAATATCCACTTTGTATATATTTTTATATATTTATTTGTTAATTTGAGAAAATTCCAAAAAATGCCTAAAAATTGAAAATTTTCAAAAACAAATTCAAAATTTTTGCATTGTTTATATTATATATATTGCATTTGTCATAACCATTTTGATAGGCAACACATGCGAGCATCGGAGAAGACGCTTGGTAAAATTCTTCCAATTCTCTCTCTTTTATCCTTCCTTTTCTTTTTGTATATATAAGCATGGAGTAGGACAGAATATGTGATGTGGGTGTTCCCTTTGGGAGCCATTTTGGATATGCTTGTGTTGTTTGGTGTGCTGTTATGTAACACCCCCTTCTTACCCAGCCAAGGTAATTGGGAGATGTTACTATCTCAGTTTCCCGAGGCGGTAAATCGGAGGTACAATCAAGAAACATTTATTATAAATAAAAAGATTAGTGATTACAAACCATAAACGTAAACAAATGATAAATGCTAACTATACAAATTACAAGTCGACTATCATCTATGTCATCTAGACTATCCTACTCGACTCCGAATCCAAGGCGTGGCCCAAATCACGATCACGTCCACAAGCAAACCTGTACTCAACCTGCTCCCCATATGATCGAAAATATCATATGGATCGACATAAGCCACCCCGAAAATAGGTGACAATTACACAGACACACAAACCTCAGTTTCAATAAATAAAGTGTGACATGACACGATTGTGTGAATATGCAACATGACTATGATATGAATGACATGCTATCAAACAACCACCACCCACCATAGTATCGGGACACGTCCAGACATACCGACAACCACACTGGTACTGGGACACGCCTTGACATACCTGTTGAGGCTAGTGTCCTTTACAGTTAGTGCAAGGACTTATAAATCTCTAAAAGGATCAAAGGGTATACTTTTGTATCATAATCAGTTGGTCCACGTTTATCAATAACGGTTGGCTTGCTAGATAAGTTTGACGTTATTGTCATACAGATGGCGGTGATCAACTGGTCCCTAAAAGTCACACCTATAGGATACGTTTGAGAGATGTGACGGTATGAAAATACAGTCATGTTGATGCCTAATATGACTAACCAGTTAGTCAGAGTTATTGACTAGTAATTGGTCAAACGCGATGTTGAGATAATTATTTAATACGGATTAAATAATAATGGCTAAGACGAATTAAGCAGTTAATTTGTAATGTATATTGAATTAATTAATTATACAATATTGTCTTTGTCGGACAAGTATTAATATATCGACTGAGTCATGTTGCTAGTTGATATTTTAAACCGATAACCGATGACAATTTATAATAAAACCGCGTCGTATACATTTTAGCGAGACGAGTCGGATCACGAGTCAAAATAAGGAGAAAGTGGAAAGCCCACTCTCTCCTCTTGAGACCCGCGGACCGAGGCTAACAAAAGAGAGGCTCTCTCTCTTTTGTAACCTAAGCAATTCATTTGTCTAAAAAAACTAGGGTTTTGGAAAAATTCCTCTGAAACCTAGATCTCACATCTAGCAAAACTCACAACAAATTCTCTCGATATTGCAAGGCAATTAGAGAATACTTTCTAGCACAAGGGGCATAGTCTCAGACGGTCTTGGGTGCAACAATTAGGAGGAAATCTACGTTGATTTCTGTTCATTTTGCCGAATTGCACTAGGACCCGAGGTTGATTCTTTACCTTTATCGTTTCTCTTGTATTTATGTTTTATGACCATAATTCACATGTAAATTTGCGTTATAATCCTTAAAATTTAAGGGAATTTTACGGATATTTCCCTACAAGTGGTATCAGAGCCAGGTTACGTAAATTTTCATTGTGATTTTTCATAAAAACGATTTGAGACGATCTTGTTTTGTCTAGAAAACCGTGCGGCTGGAATTTTCATTTCGGTTGTTTTCTGTTTTTGAAAACCGTGTCATGTTTACACACGGCAGATCTTTTGCTTTCGTTTTATTTTACATATTGTTATTTTATACGGAGATTGTAGCAATATGTCAAGTTTTGAGCATTGTAAATTTGATTTGATGCGGTTTTGATCAAAACTGATACGTTTTTGTTTCGTCAAATCGATTTTCACGAGGGTTTTAAAGTTTCGGCTTGTTTTTCCTCTCGATCGAGCATCTTTCCTGTCGATCGAGAGCTTTTCAGTGATGTTTTTCGTTCGATCGAGCACATGCTTTACTCGATCGACCTCTTTTAAAACCCCACTGCTCGATCGAGAAGTCCTCGTACTCGATCGAGCAGTATTGCTAATAAAAGTCCTCGATCGACCCCGAGTTCTGTCGATCGAGTACTTCCTGTTTGGCAAACCTCTCGATCGAATGGCAGCATCATTCGATCGAGCTCTTTTGTTCCTCGATCGAGAACTTTTGTCCCTGGATCGAGGGATTTCGTTTTTGGCAGCGTTAAAATTTATTTCCTTTGTTTTAAATTTTATTTTGGCCATAAAATGTACTTTATACGGATATTGTACACTCGCTTGATAGTGAAACGGTTCACTCACGTACCATATAGTTATTTTAAAGCGATTTAAAGTAACGGATTATCATGAATTAAAAGGTGGTTTGGATAAATTTAACATAATTACGGAATTATGTCACGAATAAATTTGTTTTAGTTGATGCATTTTATTTATCGTTATTGTTGGATGTCTTGAATGTTTATAATTACGTATTTATTTATTTTACAATCGGTTGTAAATTAGTGTGGCCTTAGTAGAACGTGTTACCGTAATGATGGAACACGGTCTTGGTTGTATTTTGAGATCTCGCATCTCCGTTTTGGTTTTTCTTTTATAATTACGCTTTTATTTAGAATGTAAATAGGTTTATATTTTGTAATTTTAAATTGTAATTTTGAGAAGACCAAAGATGGAGAATCGGATGCTCACTCCCGCTACATGGATCAAGATGGAACATCAAGACAAGCTTCCCGGGTCCAACGGTGGATTCCAAAGTTGTTTTATGTTTTTTTTTTTTTTTTTTTTAGGCCACACTAGGAATTTTATTTACGTATTGCATTCTTTTATTTATTTTTCGTAACGATAATTTGCATCATATTCCGCCTAAAACCAAACCACCTAATTTATTGCATGAAAACTGACTCATATAGAGGTCACGCGTTAGTTTTCTATGACATTCTTATGTCACACGATCTTTTAAGCCATCACCTCAGTTAATTCATTCTCGTAATGCTAGTTATTTGTTCACTTAAAATGAATTAAAAACTAAGTTGATGGGATCTTCCTCGTATAACCAAAAATTGAGAATAGTCTTTATAGGTCAAACTCCAATGAATCCCTTCTTCGTCGGTAGGCATAATATGACCCCTTCTACGTCGGGTAAGTTGGAACCGATTGACCTATTTTATCTCAACACTATGGTCACTCGTACGATCCTGTGATTATGGTGGACTATAGATAGGATTTACGGAAATCTATCGACCAAGAGTTTTTACGGAAGAACTAGCTAAACAGTTGGCTTATCAATTTACGGAAATTGAGTCTTGGGATCACTTGTATTATTCTTGAGGGAGATCAATTATGCAAGTGCAATGAGTCTACACGATTAAAATGAATTTTAATAGACTTAAATCACCTCGATGAGTTGCTTATTTCGTTTTTGTTTTTCTTTCTTTTTCAGCGTAGATCACGTTTTTAAACTGCTAATAACATAATGGCTGGCATCCTCGATGACCCAATGCCAAGTGCCACATTGGACCGTGAGTCCTGGCTTCGGATCTTTATGAATCAGATGAATCAGTCTACTAGACTGAAGAATGATGGATCAAACTTCGCGGAATGGGAAGCGGCATTACGGAATGCTGCCACTGCTGACGGGAAGCTCAAGTATCTGACTGAGCCCCTCCCGCCAACCCCAGGCCCCACGGCTCGAGTTAACGAGGTCTCCACGTATAGCGACTTCGTCATGGAAGCGGGTGCGATTAAAAACGTACTCATTTTTGCAATGGAATCCAATTTGCAGAAACGCTTCATAGCCCAAGGTGCAAACAAGATTTTCACCACGCTCACCAAGGAATTCTCGAAAGCACCGAGAATCGTGACCTATGAGCATACCACTCGCTTCTTTGATGCGAGACTCGAAAGGGCCAACCGGTTAGCCCACACATTCTCAAAGATGATTGAGAATGTCGAGAGATCGAGGCGCTTGATTGTAAAATCAGCGAGAACATTGTTATTGACCGCATGCTTCATTCACTCCACGATGGTTTTGCGCTCTTTAGAGCGAATTACTATATGAATGATTTGAAGAAAAGTCCCCATGAATCGCACTCCCTTCTCGTACGGACCGAGAAGGACATGAAGTTCAAAGTGGGAGCTCAAACAGATGTTCTCGTTGTGTCAAACAAGGGCAAGGGTAAGGGCAAAGCTCAAGCAGACCTAGCTGTAGGTAAACCGAAGTTTAAGAAGTCGGGATCAGGTAAGAGTGGGCCTGGTGAGGCAAGTAACTCATCAGGCGCGACAAAGAGCAAAACCGATAACATGGAATGCCATCATTGCCACAAGACTGGGCATTGGAGGCGTACATGTCCTGTTTATCATGAGGACATAAAAGCAGGTCGCGTTAAACCTGTTGGTATGTCTTCTTTCTCTTCTACTTTTATTCATATGATTGAGATTAACCACGCAAGTTACGGAACTTGGGTACTAGATACTTGGTTGTGGTTCTCATCTGTGTAATCATGTGCGGGGCTCAAACATCGAACCCCTCGTAAAGGGTGAGGTGGATCTGCGTGTCGGGAATGGAGCACGAGTGGCTGCCGTCTCGAGGGGAACATACGTGATCCACTTCCTAGCGGATTTGAGTTATTTTTATATAACTCGCTATTATGTACCCGTTTTTCGAAAAACATTATTTCGGTTTACGCACTTGACAAACTTGGTTTTTCATTTGTAATAGAGAATAATTCTTGCATTTTATCATTACACGATATGATTTATGGCAAGGCAGTCTCCATGAACGGAATTTATGTTTTAGATCAGACCACCGAAATATTACACGTAATGAATAAAAAGTTAAAGGTTGGTGACAAAGATTAAACGTATCTATGGCACTGCCGTATGGGACACATTAATGAGAAATGCGTAAAACAGCTCATAAAGAATGGAGCTATCTCGGCCTTTGATTTTCAATCATTTGGCACGTGTGAATCATGTCTCATCGGTAAGATGACTCGGATTTCCTTCAAAGGTGTTGGAATGCGCGCTGCTGACCTATTAGGACTCATACATACGGATGTATGTGGGCCTATGTCAATCACCGCACGAGAAGGCTATAGGTATTTCATCACTTTCACGGACGATTTAAGTAGATATGGCTATGTCTACTTAATGAAGCACAAAAGTGAATCCTTTGAGAAATTCAAAGAATACCGAATAGGGTACAAACCTCTTGGGTAGAAATATTAAAACACTACGTTCGGATCGTGGTGGCGAGTATCTTTCTCACGAGTTTGATCAACACCTTAAAGACTCGGGATTGCCTTACGCTTAACTCCACCGAACACCTCGGTTGAATGGTGTGTCCGAACGGAGAAATCGAACACTACTTGATATGGTTCGATCCATGATGAGTCACACCGTGTTGCCCGACTCATTGTGGGGTTATGCTCTTCTCTGTCACCGCTCTAATACTTAACCGAAGTCCGTCTAAAGTCATTGACAAGACTCCATATGAATTATGGAAGGGAACGGTCCCTAACTTGTCCTTTATACGGGTTTGGGGCTGCGAGGCTTATGTCAAGTGGAGACACGAGGATAAGCTCGGCCCGCGATCGGTCAAGACATACTTTTTAGGTTATCCTAAAGGAACACTTGGTCATTACTTCTATTCGCCAACCGAACAACGTGTTTTTGTTGCGGCTAGCGCGACATTCTTAGAGAAGGAATTTCTCGAGAATGCAAAGAGTGATAGAACCTTCGACCTGTCGGAGATTCCAGAACCAAATACCGAGCAACCATTGGAGGAACCAATTCCTTCAATCCCGGCTGCGGTAAATATTCCTGAGGAACCTAGGAGGTCGGGAAGAGTCTCTATTCCTCCGGACAGATACATAGGTATGGTCGAGGAACATGACATAGATGACATCCTGCTCTTAACGAGTAGTGAACCCGCAACCTATAAAGGTGCCATGACTAGTTCCGACTCAAAGCTATGGCTTGAGGCCATGCAATCCGAGATGGACTCTATGTATGAGAACAACGTATGGGATCTTGTTGACTTACCTGCTAAGGTTCGTCCCCTTCAATGCAAATGGCTTTACAAGATAAAGCATTCTGTGGAAGGTCAACAAGATATCTATAAAGCACGACTAGTTGCTAAAGGTTTCACCCAAGTGCCAGGTTTGCACTACGATGAAATTTTTGCACCCGTAGTCATGCTGCGTTCCATTCGGATTATCTTAGCGATTGCCGCTTTTCATGACTATGAAATTTGGCAGATGGATGTGAAAACCGCCTTCTTAAACGGTTTTTTGGAGGAAGAGTTGTACATGGTACAACCCGAAGGTTTCATCGATCCTGAACATCCTAAGAAAGTATGCAAGCTTAAGCGTTCCATTTATGGACTTAAGCAAGCATCTCGGAGTTGGAATCATCGCTTCGACCAAGTGATAAAAGAAAATGGATTTACTCGATCGGTCGAGGAACCATGTCTATATATCAAGTCGAGTGGGAGCAAGATTGTCTTCCTAATATTGTATGTCGATGACATACTCCTGATTGGGAATGACATACCTCTCTTAACTTCGGTGAAAGTATGGTTGAAAAACCATTTCCAGATGAAAGATTTGGGTGAGGCACAAAGAATTCTGGGCATCCGTATCTATCGAGATAGATCACGACGGATGTTATCTCTCACTCAGGAGTCTTACATAGACAAGATCCTAGAGAGATTCAGCATGACTAACTCCAAAAAGGGGTTTCTTCCTATGGCTCCAGGGGTGCATTTGAGCAAGTCTCAGGCACCAGAGACACCGGAAGAGAAAGAGCGCATGACACGGATTCCTTATGCCTCGGCTATAGGATCAATCATGTATGCCATGATATGCACACGTCCAGACGTGGCATATGTATTGAGTATGACAAGTCGATTCCAACAACATCCAGGTGAATCACATTGGATGGCTGTCAAGAACATTCTTAAGTACCTACGGAGGACTAAAGATTGGGCATTGACTTATAGAGGCGATCAAAAGCTATGCGCAACCGGTTACACTTATGCTAGCTTCCAAACGGATCGAGATGACTCAAAATCTCAGTCTGGATTCGTTTTTACTCTTAATGGCGCTGCAGTCAGCTGGAAGAGTTCCAAACAAAGTGTTACAACAGATTCTACGACTGAGTCCGAGTACTATGCTGCGTCTGAAGCTGCAAAGGAAGCGATATGGATGCGTCAATTCTTACAAGGACTATCTGTAGTGCCTAGTTCGAATGACCCGATCACCATCTATTGTGACAATAGAGGTGTCATCTTCCAAGCTAAGGAGCCTAAGTCTAGCAAAAAGTCTAGACATGTACAACGGAAAGCTCATCTGATCCGAGATTACGTGGAGCAAAAGGAAGTAGTGATAGAAAAGATTGCTACAGATGATAATATAGCAGATCCTCTCACTAAACCATTACGACAAGATAAGCATGAAGGGCATGTTAATTCCATGGGAATTAAACGTGTTCCTAGGTTGTAATACTCTTTTATGGATTAGATTCATTCCCTTATGTACTCTATACGACATCATCGTTTTGATATTTAAATATTTTGTTTTTCATGTGGTTTTGTACGACAATTTTGAACACCACAAAGTGAACTGAACAAACATTATATTTTTGGTCCTTAATTGCCCACGTGAGCTGATAACTCAAGGTAATTATTTTGTGACGTTGGTTGATGGTGGGTTCAACGAGCCATAAGTCAAACGTTTGACTGACCAATCACAGAGGCGAGTTATACGGATATCTCGTAGGACACAATTGTGACATCGACGTGGAGTCCTAAATGTTTTATAACATTCGGTGCCAGGTCGTGGATAGGACCTCCATGGTGATCCTAAGAGTCGATTCTTTTGACTATCGACTGTCTCTTGAGATTAAGGCAGATTTTGGGTGACTTTGGTTTCTTTCTCACGGTCATCCGTAACAGGGGGCCAAGTAGATTTTTTCTGGGTCATTTCATGCTGTGCTTAGTTCGGAAGGAGTCGAGTTGAAGGAAATATTCAGCCTTTATCGTGTACTCGATATTTCTCGGGGCCACTCGAGGAGTCAGAATCGAAATGCATGGCCATGCTCGAATACGAATTCGTTTTATCGGTTGAGTTACTCTCTAGTCGGGGAAACCACTCTTGATACGGATCGATTGTAAAATACGACCTTTGCGGATCCGGATCTGCAAATTGTTTTACATTGAGTGGGAGAAATTTTAAATGAATATGAGAATCGGTTATCGCACATACACTTGTACGGACAAGTGGGAGTTTGTTGAGCCGTGTCCTCCGGTTAGTGCGGATAACGTCATTGCACATAGACTTGTACGGACAAGTGGGAGCTTGTTGGGGCTAGTGTCCTTTACAGTTAGTGCAAGGACTTATAAATCTCTAAAAGGATCAAAGAGTATACTTTTGTATCATAATCAGTTGGTCCACGTTTATCAATAACGGTTGGCTTGCTAGATAAGTTTGACGTTATTGTCATACAGATGGCGGTGATCAACTGGTCCCTAAAAGTCACACCTATAGGATACGTTTGAGAGATGTGACGGTATGAAAATACATCATGTTGATGCCTAATATGACTAACCAGCTTAGTCGAGTTATTGACTAGTAATTGGTCAAACGCGATGTTGAGATAATTATTTAATACGGATTAAATAATAATGGCTAAGACGAATTAAGCAGTTAATTCAAAATGTATATTGAATTAATTAATTATACAATATTGTCTTTGTCGGACAAGTATTAATATATCGACTGAGTCATGTTGCTAGTTGATATTTTAAACCGATAACCGATGACAATTTATAATAAAACCGCGTCGTATACATTTTAGCGAGACGAGTCGGATCACGAGTCAAAACAAGGAGAAAGTGGAAAGCCCACTCTCTCCTCTTGATACCCGCGGACCGAGGCTAACAAAAGAGAGGCTCTCTCTCTTTTGTAACCTAAGCAATTCATTTGTCTAAAAAAACTAGGGTTTTGGAAAAATTCCTCTGAAACCTAGATCTCACATCTAGCAAAACTCACAACAAATTCTCTCGATATTGCAAGGCAATTAGAGAATACTTTCTAGCACAAGGGGCATAGTCTCAGACGGTCTTGGGTGCAACAATTAGGAGGAAATCTACGTTGATTTCTGTTCATTTTTCCGAATTGCACTAGGACCCGAGGTTGATTCTTTACCTTTATCGTTTCTCTTGTATTTATGTTTTATGACCATAATTCACATGTAAATTTGCGTTATAATCCTTAAAATTTAAGGGAATTTTACGGATATTTCCCTACAATACCAACAACCACAAACAGGTACCAGGACACGCCCTGACGTACCGGGTTCGGAAGCCACCGGATCCCCTGCCAGATGTCGTGTCTCAACCAAACGAGTTCCTCCATAACTCAAGCCATTAATGTGCACATATCTCTTGGAGTGGGAAGCTCCAAGAGGCGACTCAAGCGTAAGACGGTCTTCCAACCGCCTTACGTCTCCATAACCACAAGTAAGCCACCTAGTCCTCCGATATACAAGTTAACACAATAAATGCAATATACCATATAACATGCCAATTACCGACTCATTCAATGCAATTGATAACAAATGACTCATTTAGCAAATAAACACAATATTGAAACTGAGTATGATAAACCTACCTTTTAGTAAATCCCGCTAAACAATAAAGTAACCAGATATAAATATGCTCCTTCATAAAGTCGGCACCTAATTACGATAATTAAATATAATTACTAATCTAATCTAATTAAATTAAATACGTAATTAAATAAACAAAACCCGTCTTAAAGCTACCCAAAACCCGTCTTAAGACTCATGGTCAACAACCACCCAAAACCACCACCACCACCATGGCCCACCACCGTGGGCCACCACACAGCCACCCATGTCCGATCATACGGCAACAACCACCATTCGACACACACACACCCCCAAACCCAAACCCGACACACCCTTCAAACTCCACCAAACCACCACCCTTCGTACCACTGCGGTCACCACCACCACCGTGGCCTCCACCTTCCGACACCGGCCACCACCACGACAACCGCAACTGTAGCAGCCGGCAACAACAATAACAAAAACAACAAACGATAACAGCAACAACCAATACCAACCCGTCACCCCCTCTTTGACCCACAAAAACAGCCCCCTACCGCCACCTATGCCGCCCCCACGACCACCCACTAACTCCCTTTACATCCCTCTACAACCACCGCCTAAAACCACTTTAGGTCAGGCCCAAGATGTCAAGTAAAACTCAGTCCAAAGACCGGTACAAAACAGCAACTATGGTCTCTTTTAGATCTCGATCAACCTCGAGATTTGGTGGTCAACGGGTGGTCAATGGCTCGGTCAAAGGTGGTCAGAGATGAGTCGGGGTCAAGGTGGATCAATGATATAAATTAAATAATAAATAAACTGATTTAAGACGGTTTTACCTTACGATCTCGAGGCGGAGGGACAAAATCTTCTCCTCTTCTAAACTCTCTCTTTTTCTCTCTTATATGTGTGGTGGAAATGTCATGAGTGAAATGAGATAGGATAGAGTAGTATGGGTGGGAGTATATATAAGGGTAGAGTGGTAGGTGGGAGTATATAATACATGTATTATATATTATTATTATTATTATTATTATTTATTATACCATCTCATAACATAACACGCATAATAATATAAAATATATAATTATGAAATACGGGGTATTACAGTCTCCCTTCCTTAAAACGAACTTCGTTCCCGAAGTTCGCCCACTTTCTCATTTCCTCAAGTCTCTTCAAATCTCATCACTGGTTTTCAAGTACTCTCTCGAGGTTCTTACTGTCATCATCACTCTCATTATGACAATATGATTCTCACCGCTCTCACCAGGCTCACAACAGCTCGCACATTTCCTTCATCGTATATCCTCCTCTTTACTTATACACTATTCAGGTGCATATTACGCTCGTTTTCATGCTTTAAATTCCCAATTGTTATATTCACTCCCCCTAAAAGAGAACTTCGTCCCGAAGTTCAACTATCAATCCTCACAGTGTACTCGCATACGGTCATTACTAAATTCCACAAATGACTATGTTCCAGGTTCAACACTCTCTCTTACTCATTGCAAATCCGTAATCAAACCTCATGTAGTTATAATTCTATTGATATAATCCTTCGTTTACAAGCCTCCCAAAGGTCAAGTGTCAGGTCAAACCCACGGTTCCAATCTATAATCCCATAAATAGCTCCCAACTCATATTGGTTATGTTACTTATCTATCGCGGGGTACAACTCGATTATTACTATGTATCTATATCACATCAAATCTCATACACTAATAATCTAACATGTATTCACATCAATCACAAATATGTGGACTCCATGAAATAATCAATTAATGCAAAAATTACTTGTAATGTGATTTAACCATGATCAACATTTTCATTTTCGGACATCATACCACGTATATAGCGCGTCAAATCTACCACATGATCACACATGTGTTTCCATATCCGTTCCCATCCATCATCAACACTTTCGCTCAAACGGAAGACCACAATCACAATCATGTAAAGGACCACTATGCAACAAATAATTTGCATTATTCATCTTAATTTTACAAAACGAAATAAACTCACGTTGATTAACAGACATCAAACAAGATTATCATATCATTTTTATCATCACTCCACTCATGTCGAATCAACGATTTCCATTACTTGCAAAATGCCACGCCATATAATCAAACGTAAACCATCTACAAAATATCACCCATGTAAGGTCAACATGCTCATCCAAACACAAATCAACTAATATAAACCACGAAATAAGAGTACATGCTCAATATTCGGTCAAATATAAAAAAACAAAGGTCAAGGCATGCCACTCGATCGAGTGTAGGAGGCCACTCGGTCGAGTGAAGGGTGCACTCGGTCGAATGTCACCTGGGAAGAATGTTTTCATTCTCAACTTGGTTCCAACTTTCCTATTTCATCCCGCAAATGCTAATAGACTCCGATGGTGATTAATACACCGTCAAACAACCAAATTAGAACAACTCACAGCCTTATGGCCATTATTACAGCCCAACTAAAACAAAACATGATACAACATAACATTTAAAATCCGTTTCACAAGCATTGCATCCCCCTATACCCGATGGCGGTATCACTAAATCGTCACCAACAACCGCAATTGTCACATCGGTAGCCACAACACTTACACTATCTCATGGACACGTCCCTAACCACTCATTCTTCTCAAGGAATAATAACAACATTACCCCTCAAATGGACACTATAACAAGATCACGATGTATACCACGGGCGCTTTACTTGACGATTGGGAGGCAGCTTTACAATAACATCTATACTACCACTCATGAGGTCGGATTCCCATATAACCACTTTCACACTTCATACGTATACACTTAAATGAAACGGTTACACTCGATAATACGAATGATTAAATACCTCAACAATATGATTAAATCCTCAAGTATTACACGCCACACTCTTACTCTCATTGTAATACTACGGTTTTCTATGCCTATGGGTACTCTATCGAATGAGGCTTACTCTGTCGAGTAAGTATGTGTTTACGCAAAACAGTAGCTGACCTGATGGGTACTCGATCGAGTACGTGTGATACTCGATCGTGTAGGGGGCACTTGATCGAGTAAGTCACTTACTCGATCGAGTAAGTGAGTCTTACGGGTTATTTTAGCTGGATTTTGTTAATAAGGCATGATTAGTATAAAAGGCTCCCATCATTATTCTTAATCACTTTTGCTTTATAAAACCTTTCAAGAGAAAAGAAAAGAAGTTACGTAGTTCGCATTCATCACGTTATTAGCAAATCCCAAGGCTAGGATCGTCGGATTGTCTTGTTCTTTACACCGTTGAGTTCGCCGCGTCAAGGGTAAGATTCTTGTATAATTTTTAAATGATTTGATAAGTTTGTTTAAAACTCTAATTGGGTAGATTTGGGGGTTTTGGGAGGATTGTATTGATTAGGTGATAATTGTATGCATATGTGCTATATGAGGAGGATTCGTAGAGGAACATTACTGATTAGCTATTGTGACGGTCTTGTGATTGCTGTTCCAGGTAGGGTTTCCGTACTCAGTATTGTTTACATGGCATTGTTGATAATTGATCGCTGTTGTTAATATTATATCATAGTGGAATTGGATTTGGTGATTGTTGATTGTATAGTTGTGTTGGAGCTAGTGTACTCCACAGTTAGTATGATAACGTGTATAAATCTCTTATAGGTTCATAGGGTATACTTAGTATTTTATCAGTTGATTAACGTTTACTAATAACGGTTGGCTTGCTAGAAGTTTGACGTTATTATCATACTGATGGCGGTGATCAACTGGTCCCTAAAAGTCACACCTAAAAGATGTGTTTGAGAGATGTGATTGTATGAAAATATAATCACATTGATGCCTTATATGACTAAAAGGTTAGTCCATGTATTTGACTAAAAGGTTAGTTAATGTGATGATGAGTCGATTATTTAATACAATTAAATAATATCAGCTAAGACGAATTAATTGTTAATTCGTAAATTGAATATAAACTGTTATATTTAATTAATGTATATAATGTTAGCTTAAACGAATTAAGATGTTAATTCGTAATTAAACGTAAACGGTTATATTTAATTAGCAAATTATAAATATGCGATATTTATAATTAATGTATATATTATACGAAATTGTCATAATAAATGATGTCAGACCAGTATTAATAAATCGACTACAAATTGTTGTGTGTGGACTTATTAAATACGTGACGACATAAATGACAATTGATAAATATACACATATTATACAATTTGACAATAACAAAAAATAAGAAGATTTTTCTCCTTATTTTGGTTGTTGGTTACTCGGTTTAAGGAAGAGAAAAAGAAGAAAAATATCTTCCCTTCTTTTACTCCTTTTACACGGTTAAAAGGGATAGAGGGGAATCATTTTTCTCACTTGATTTTTAACCTAAAACTCTCTCATCACAAAACCCTAAAAACTACCCTAAAATTATTAGAAATTAGGGTTTTCTTTCTAGCAAGAGAAGGACATTTCTCGGAGCATCTTGGGTGCAACGATTAGGAGAATATCGATCTCGATATTTGTTCTTAGGCCGAATTGCTAGGACCGAAGGTTAATTTTAATCTCTATTCTTTTGTTTATGCAATTTCGTTTATGACTCGTAATTTCATATAATAATTTCGTTATAATCCGAATTTTTTTGATGAAATATACCGATATTTCCCACAAGTGGTATCAGAGCATAGGCCACGAAATTATTTTATATGATTTTCATAAATGATTTAAAACAAAAAAAGAAAAAAAACATTCGGCCGTTTCAAAATTTTTTTTGCCGAGATGATTTTTTATTTTTGATGTCTTGTTTCCATTTAGATTTATTGATATTGTTGTTTTAATATGTTAAGATGATAATATGATAAATTTGTAGATGTTTTGATCTAATAAGAATTATATTGAAATGTAAATGAAAACTGTTTTGACATGATGATGTTCATTTGTTTTTGCTATATAGTTTTGGCATACATGATGTTAAATTGTTGTTTAAGAATCATGATTTATTAATTTAATAATGTTCAAATCAATTGTGATGAATCAAATATTCAGATAATCGATTTAATCATAATTTAGATATTCTTTTTAAGAGGTTAAATTGAATCATCTAGTTTGGATCTATGTTTAAATTAAATGTTGATGATTATGCCAATCTTGTTCTAGTAGCAACATTAAAAAAATTTGTTCATTTTAAAAGGGTTGTTTTCGAAAAGAAAAAAAAACTGTTTTTTTTCGATTTTTAGGGCAAATGCCGAGAGGATGCCGAGAGCATTGAAAAAAAAAAACTGTTTTTCCTTTTTAAAAAATGCCGAGAGCAATTAAAAAAAAAACATATTTTGTTTTTTTTGTTTTGGCCAATAATTATTATACATTAAATCTATAATTTATGATTGTTTGTTGTGAAAAAGTTCACAAATTTCAGATACCCAATTATTTTAAAGTGGTTTAAAATAATGTGAGATTAATTCATATTACAAGTTAATGTGTATTAAGATTGAAATTATTGTGAGTAATTGAGGAATTGTCACATAATATTGATCATTTTAATATAGGTGGTTTGGATAAATTACTCTACATAATTAAGGAATTATGTGTTGAATGATTAATTTATAGTTGATGCATTTTATTTAGTCGTATGAATTGTTGAATGGTTTATTTACGTATTTTTGCAATCGGTTGTAATTTGTATTACCTAGTGTGGCCTTAGTTGATTATGTTTTCGTAATGATGGAAACATAATCTTGATGTAATTTTGAGATCTCGAATCTCCTTTGGTTTTCTTTAGTATTATGTTTTTGAAATTAGAATGTAAATAGGTTTATTTTGAAATTTATTAATTGTAATTTTGAGAAGACTAAAGTTGGAGATTGGATTGCTCACTCCCGCTACATGGACCAAGATGGAACATCAAGATAAGCTTCTCGGGTCCTAGGAAGGATTCCAAAGTTATATTTATGTTCATTTTGGTAGATAGGCCACACTAGAACTTTGTTTTTGTTTTACATTTTTCATTCTCATTGCTTTTCTTCGCTTGATAATTAGTGCATCATATTCCACCTAAACCAAACCACCTACTTATATGCATGAAAATTGACTCATATAGTTTGGATGTTAGTTATCATGGACATAAAGATGTCACACTATTTTAAGCCATCATCTTAGTTTATTCATTCTCGAATGCTAAATATTAGTTCACTTAAAATGTATTAAAATAAAGTTGATGGGATCTTCCTCTAAAACTAAAATTGAGACTAGTCTTTATAGGCCAAACAACTATGAATCCCTTCTTCGTCGGTAGGCATATAGGACCTTACTCTCCATGTGACCCCTTCTACGTTGGGTAAGTAGTTTGTGTTGACTTATTTTACCTCAACATTATAATCCGAAGAGTTTCTCGTGATTATGATGGACTATAGATAGAATTTACAGAAATTTATCAACCAAGAATTCTAATAGTAGAATTAGCCAAGAGGTTGGCTTATCAATTTACAGATAATTGAGTCTTGGGATCATTTATATAATTCTTGAGGGAGGTCAATTGTATAAATGCTTGGGTCTTCGCGTTATAACAGTATTTCATTAGACTTAAATCATAAACGATGAGTATGCTTTCATGGACCACATGAATAAGTCCACACGACTGAAGAATGACGGGTCCAACTTTGCGGACTGGGAGGCATCATTACGGAAAGCTGCCATTGCTGACGGTAAGCTCAAGTACTTAACTGAGCCAATACCGCCAAACCTAGGCCCCAATGCAAGAGCTAACGAGTCACTTGCTTATAGTGATTTCGTCATGGAAGCGGGTGCGATAAAGAACGTACTCATTTTTGTAATGGAAACCAATTTGCAAAGACGCTTCACTGCCTAAGGTGCAAACAAGATTTTCACCACGCTCACTAATGAATTCTCAAAAGCACCGAGAATCGTTACTTATGAGCATTGATGGAGCGATGTCGTCGGGTCACATCCAATCAAACACATTTATAATACTCAACAAACAACTAGTTAGTGGTAAGTCGAGGTCGATCCATGGGACGGTGTGCTTTGGGTTCTAAGTCTATCTATCTCAATTTATGCTAGTGTCACAATTTGGTTGGATTTGTAGTTGTTTCTAAACTAATGTAAGCAATAAAGTGAAACAAGCAATGAAAGGAAAGATGTAAACAATTGATTAAAAGTGCTAGGATATCATGGGGTCATGGGGGATTCATGGTGTTGATCATACAAACATGTTTACAAGGTTGCAAGCAATTAATGTTGTGGAGGAACCGAGTTGGGTTATGTCTTACGGTTCTTAGGAAGAGTTGGGTCCCGGAGCCGAATCGATTAGATTGTACAACACCTACAAGTCGACTTACTTTCCTCCTAATCAACTTCTATGCATGGTTTAACAAGACTCGAGTTGGTTTATATCTTACAAGTCAAGTTGAGTAGATAAGAGATGGTAAAAATGCAAGGATTCATAGGCTTAGCATTTCATCAAACATAACATGTGCATAAAGTTGACATCACAACAAGCAAGCAATTTGATTATGAAAACATATTAGATTTAAGCATGAATCAATCCCATGTTGGTTTCCCCTAATTACCCATTAATCCTAGCTAAAGAAACTACTCACTCATTATCATGGGAAACATGTCATTAATGGTGTCAATCATCACAACAAGTATAAACATGATAATAGAATGAAGAAATGAACAATAAAGATTAAAGAGTAAAGGAATTATACCAAACTTGAGAGGATCCAAATAATAAAGCAAAGAATAATAGAAGAAACTTGATTGATTGATTGAAGGTTGTCAATCCTCCAATAATAACCCAATAATCTTCAATTACCCAATAATAAACTTGAATAATAAACTTGAACAATAATTAAGGAGAGATTAATGTGTAATTTGTGGAAAGATTAAAGAGTAATTTATTCTAATCTACTCCTAATCTAATCTAAGAAGGATTTTCTACCTAAAAACAACATGCCTGATTAATTACAAAGATGGGGTATTTATAGTGGAAATTAGGTGGGATGCATTAGGGTTAACTAAGGGCTAAACTAGTAATTACACTTTTTAAGTTGAGCAAGGAGACTCCGGTATTTTCTGAGAGAAGGGCTTCTCTTTTCGTAGCTTGAAGAAGACAATCCGTGCTGTGAAGAAATCCGGGCGGAATAAGGTCGGGACGGACGGATTCTGGGAGAAGAAGACGAGCGGATTCGCTAGAATCCGGGCGGATTCTGGTAGGGCAATCCGAGCGGATTGTAGGGAATCCGGGCGGATTCTCTTCCAGCGAAATTTCTTGTTTTTCCCAGCCAGAAGACGGGCGGATTGGGGACAATCCGGGCGGATTGTAGCAAGGGAATCCGAGCGGATTTGGAGCAAGACGCTCGGATTGTAGCAAGGGAGGAATCCGCTCGTCCCGAGCGAAATATGGGCGTCCTGGGCTTCAACCCGAGCGGGTTGAATTTGACCCGAGCGGGTTGAGCTGTATCTTGAGCTCGGATTGTAAAACGGACGTTATTTCCTCATCCGGACTCCTATTGGAGTGATTCAAAAGCCTAGATCACTTGATTTTTCGATGCCGTTCCATCTAGCATATTTTCAGAGCCAAAGGAGCAACCCTTGGTTCGGTTTTTGAGCGATTTCTTCTTGTAATGCCTTCCCTCTCGTCATTCTTACTTTTAACCCTTTGATCCTTCTACATACACTTTATTCCTACATCTTTGGTCATCATTCTTGCCTCCTCTTCATACTAGTCCATCTAATATCATCAATAAGCTTCCAAATATGCACGAAAGACGGGAATTTCCGCCTTATTATCTTCTTTTCTACAAAACATATGAAATGCGATAGAAAAGCAAATAGGAAGGTTTTGACGGATAAAATGGCCTTGAAATGCTATAATAGTATGCAAAATAGTTTCAATTAGGGGACTAAATGTGCGCAAATAATGGTCACATCAAGCATACTTGTCGCTTCTTCGAGGCGAAACTCCAGAAGGGCCAACCGGTTAGCCCACACATTCTTAACATGATTGAGTATGTCGAGAAACTGGAGGCACTTGATTGCAAAATTAGTGAGAGCATAGTCATTGACCGTATGCTTCATTCACTTCATGATGATTTTGCCTTTTTCAAGGCAAATTACTACATGAATGACATGAAGAAAAGTCCTCATGAGCTACACTCACTTCTCGTACAGACCGAGAAAGATATGAAATTGAGTAGGAGCATGAAGCAAGATGTTCTCATGATTTCAAACAATAATAAGGGTAAGGGCAAAGCTTACGGCGACCTAACTGTAAGAAAGCCAAAGTTTAAGAAGTCAGGAAACGGTAAGAGTGGGCCTGGTGAGACTAGTGGCTCACTAGGCAAGGCAAAAAGCAAGGACGATAACGTTGAGTGCCACCATTGTCACAAGACTGGGCATTGGAGGAGTAACTGTCCCGTGTACCGTGAGGACATAAAAGCAGGCCGCGTCACTCCTGTTGGTATGTCATCTTATATTCATATGATTGAGATTAACCATGCAAGTTTCGGAACTTGGGTACTTGATACTGGTTGTGGTTCTCATCTGTGTAATCATTTGCAGAGCCTAAAAAACATCACACCCCTCGCAAAGGGTGATGTGGACCTGCGAGTCGGGAATGGAGCAAGAGTTGCTGCAGTCTCAAAGGGATCATATGTAATCCAGCTCCCGAGTGGTTTTGAGTTATATTTATATAACCGTTACTATGTACCCAGTTTATCTAAGAATATTATTTTTGTTTCCGTACTTGATAAAGATGGTTTTTCATTCTCAATAAAGGACAATAGCTGTATTTTCTCTTTTAATGAAATTGTTTATGGCAAAGCAGTTTCCATGAATGGAATTTATATCTTAGATCAAACCACGGAGATATTACATGTGAATAATAAGAAATTAAAGGTTGGTGACAAAGATCAAACTTATCTATGGCATTGTCGAATGGGACACATAAATGAAAAACGTGTAAAGAAACTCATTGAGAATGGGACTATCTCCACATTTGATTTCTCATCATTTGGCACGTGTGAATCATGTCTTATCGGCAAAATGACTCGAATTTCCTTCAAAGGTGTTGGAATGCGCGCTAATGACCTATTAGGACTTATACATACTGATGTATGTGGACCTATGTCAATCACCGCAAGAGACGACTATTGATATTTTATCACTTTCACGGATGATTTGAGTAGATACGAATATGTCTACTTAATGAAGCATAAAAGTGAGTCTTTTGAAAAATTCAAGGAATACCAGAATAAGGTTGAGAACCAACTGGGAAGAAAGGTTAAAGCACTCCGTTCAGATCGTGGTGGCGAATATCTTTCAAATGAGTTTGATCAACACCTTAAAGACTGTGGAATAGTTTTACAGTTAACTCCACCTGGAACACCTCAATTAAATGGTGTGTCCGAACGGAGAAATCGAACACTACTTGATATGGTTCGATCCATGATGAGTCACACGGTAGTACCGATTCATTATGGGGTTTTGCTCTTTTTCGTCACCGCTCTTATACTTAACCGAAGTCCGTCTAAAGTTGTCGACAAGACTCCGTATGAAATATGGAAGGGAACGGTCCCTAACTTGTCCTTTATTCGGGTTTGGGGCTGCGAGGCTTATGTCAAGTGGAGACACGAGGATAAGCTCGGCCCGCGATCGGTCAAGACATACTTTACTGGTTATCCAAAAGAAATGTTTGGTCATTACTTCTATTCGCCTACCGAACATCGAGTTTTTGTTGCGGCTAGTGCAAAGTTCTTAGAAAAAGAATTTCTCGAGAACAAGTCAAGTAGTAGAACCTTCGAGCTGTCGGAGATTCAAGAACCAACAACCGCGGAACAGATGGAGGAAGTTGTTCCTTCAACTTATGATACGGTTAATATTCCTCAGGAACCTAGGAGGTCGGGTAGAGTCTCTAATCCTCTAGACAGATACATTGGTATGGTCGAGGAAAATGACGTTTTGCTCCTAGAGAGTAATGAACCCGCTACCTATAAAGGTGCCATGACCTGTTCTGTCTCTAAGCTATGGCTTGAAGCCATGCGATCCGAGATGGACTCCATGTATGAGAATGACGTATGGGAGCTTGTTGATTTACCTAACAAGGTACGACCTCTTCAGTGCAAATGGCTTTACAAAATAAAGCATTCTGTAGAAGGGCAACCAGATACCTATAAGGCACGACTAGTGGCAAAAGGTTTCACTCAAGTGCACGAATTGCATTATGATGAAATTTTTGCACCCGTAGTTATGCTGCGTTCCATTCGGATAATCTTAGCGATTGCCGCTTTTCATGACTATGAAATTTGGCAGATGGATGTGAAAACCGCCTTCTTAAATGGTTATTTGGAGGAGGAATTGTACATGGTACAACCCGAAGGTTTCATAGATCCTGAAAATCCTAAGAAAGTGTGCAATCTTAAACGTTCCATTTATGGACTTAAGCAAGCTTCTCGGAGTTGGAATCATCGTTTTGACTAGGTGATAAAGAGTATGGTTTCACTCGATTGGTCGAGGAACCATGCTTATATGTCAAGTTAAGTGGGAGCAAGATTGTTTTCTTGATATTGTATGTCGATGACATACTCTTGATTGGGAATGACATTCCTCTCTTATCTTCGGTAAAAGGATGGTTGAAGAATCATTTCCAAATGAAAGATCTGGGTGAGGCACAACGCATATTGGGAATCCGTATCTATCGAGATAGATCACGACGGATGTTATCACTGAGTCAGGAGTCTTATTTAGATAAGATTCTTGAAAGGTTCAGCATGACCAACTCCAAGAAGGGGAACCTTCCAATGACTTCTGGGATGCATTTGAGCAAGTCTCAGTCACCCAAGACACTTGAAGGGGTTGAACGCATGAGTCGCATTCCTTATGCATCGGCCATAGGATCAATCATGTATGTCATGATATGCACACGCTCAGACGTGGCATATGCATTGAGTATGACGAGTCGGTACCAAGGCAATCCAGGTGAAATACACTGGATGGCTGTTAAAAACATCCTTAAGTACCTACGGAGAACTAAGGATTGGGCATTGACTTATGGAGGAGATACTAAGCTATGTGCAATCGGTTACGCAGATGCTAGCTTCCAAACGGATCGAGATGATTCGAAATCTCGATCTGATTCGTCATTACTCTTAATGGTGTCTGCGGTCACCGAAAAGTTCCAAACAGGAAGTTGTAGCAGATTCTACTACTGAACCCGAGTACTATGCCGCTTCAGAAGTAGCAAAGGAAGCTATATGGATGCGTCAATTCTTACAAGGACTAGCCATAGTTCCTAGTTCGAATGACCCAATCACCATCTATTGTGACAATAGAGGTGCCATCTTCCAGGCCAAGGAGCCTAAGTCTAGCAACAAGTCTAGACATGTACATCGGAAGGCTTACCTGATCCGTGATTACGTGGAGCAAGAGGAGATAGTGATTGACAATATTGCTTCGGATGACAACATCGCGGACCCTCTCACTAAACCATTGAAATATGATAAGCATGAAGGACACGTTATTTTCATGGGAATTAAACGTGTTCCTGAGTTGTACTAGTTGCTTATGGATTCGATACATTTTCTTTTTCATATGCTATTTATAACTTCATCGTATTATTTCATATTTTGTTTTTCATGTGGATTGTACGACAACATTGAACGCCACAAAGTGAACTGAATTACATTATATTTGTTTTGGTCCGTAATCGCCTACATGAGCTGATAACTCTGGCTATTATATTGTGAAGTTGATTGATGGTGGGTTCAACAAGCCATAAGTCAAATGGTTGGCTGATCGATCACAGATATGAGTTATAATGATACCTCATAGGACATTGTGACAACGTAATGGAGTCCTAAATGTTTAACAACATTCGGTGCCAGGTCGTGGATTGGACGTCCATTGTGTTCCTAGAGTCGATTCTTTTGACTATCGATTGTCTCTTGAGATTAAGGCAGTTTTTGGGTGACTTTGGTTTCTTTCTCATGGTCGACCGTAACAGGAGGCTAAGCATATTTTTACTCGGTCATTTCATACTATGCTTATATCTGCAGGATTCGAGTTGAAGAAAATATCCAACCTTTATCAGGTTTAGTTATTTCTCAGGGCCACTCGAGGAGTTGTAACTGAAATGCATGGCCATGCTCGAATGATGATTTGTTTATCAGTTAAGTTACTCTCTAGTCGGGAAAACCCCTCTTAATACTGATCACTTGTAAGATACGACCTTTGTGAATACGGTTTTTGCAAATTGTTTTACATTGAGTGGGAGAAATTAAGGATATGAGAATCGGTTATCGCACATACACTTGTGAGGACAAGTGGGAGTTTGTTGAAGCTAGTGTCCTCCACAGTTAGTGTGATAACGTGTATAAATCTCTTATAGGTTCACAGGGTATACTTAGTATTTACCTAAAAGATGTGTTTTAGAGATGTGATTGTATGAAAATATAATCACATTGATGCCTTATATGACTAAAAGGTTAGTCCATGTATTTGACTAAAAGGTTAGTTAATGTGATGATGAGTCGATTATTTAATACAATTAAATAATATCAGCTGAGACGAATTAATTGTTAATTCGTAAATTGAATATAAACTGTTATATTTAATTAATGTATATAATGTTAGCTTAAACGAATTAAGATGTTAATTCGTAATTAAACGTAAACGGTTATATTTAATTAGCAAATTATAAATATGCGATATTTATAGTTAATGTATATATTATACGAAATTGTCATAATAAATGATGTCAGACCAGTATTAATAAATCGACTACAAACTGTTGTGTGTGGACTTATTAAATACGTGACGACATAAATGACAATTGATAAATATACACATATTATACAATTTGACAATAACCAAAAATAAGAAGATTTTTCTCCTTATTTTGGTTGTTGGTTACTCTGTTTAAGGAAGAGAAAAAGAAGAAAAATATCTTCCCTTCTTTTACTCCTTTTACACGGTTAAAAGGGATAGAGGGGAATCATTTTTCTCACTTGATTTTTGACCTAAACCTCTCTCATCACAAAACCCTAAAAACTACCCTAAAATTATTAGAAATTAGGGTTTTCTTTCTAGCAAGAGAAGGGCATTTCTCGGAGCATCTTGGGTGCAACGATTAGGAGAATATCGATCTCGATATTTGTTCTTAGGCCGAATTGCTAGGACCGAAGGTTAGTTTTAATCTCTATTCTTTTGTTTATGCGATTTCGTTTATGACTCGTAATTTCATATTTAATAATTTCGTTATAATCCGAATTTTCTTGATGAGATATACCGATATTTCTTACAAGTTGGTTGTATAATTGTCTGTGGTTTGCGAGGTGCATCCTCGGCTAAGTGAAGTCACTTGCGGGAGTGGCTTCAAGCCCTTGATTCGCCTTCTGTGGAACCCACCACAGAAAGGATGTGCACATTTAGGAATTTGGGTTTATCTCTCCGATAAGATGAGCGGGGCTTAGGTGGGAACGGCTGCGGTCCCCCACTGGCGGTGTGGAATACTTGTTGTGATGAGTATTCTGGCAGGACTACACACTAAAAGTGTGTAGTCAGGTGTGTGGTGATATGGTGGAGATTGGTTTGGCTTTATTGGATTGTTGCATTGTTTTTGTTGTATCGTTTGTGTAATCAGTACTGACCCCGTTTAATTGTTTTAAAAACTGTGGTGATCCATTCGGGGATGGTGAGCAGTTATTGAGCAGGTATGAGTTGGATTGCACGAGGGATAGCTGGGATGGAGTCATCACATGAGTCACTAGAGTCTTTCGCTGTGTCATGAATTTAGTTTACTTTATGTTGTTTGGTTTGGAATATTTGTATTAGTTTCACAGTTTGGTTTTGGATTGTAATCAGTTTAACTCATTTACTTAATTAAGTATGTTTCTTTATTGTCTGTTTGATATACATTGCCTCGGGTAACCGAGATGGTAGCATTCACATGTCTTATGTGGTCCTGGTAAGGCACTTGGAGTATGAGGGTGTTACAAAGTGGTATTAGAGCGACAATTTTGGAACCTGTAACTAATAAACCCAATGAACTTAGGGAGTCAAAATAAAATGAACTCGGGTAGGAGTTGTTAGGAGCTAATACAAAGACTTGGGAGACGTCCTAAAGTCGTGATCTCGCCCTACAGCTTTGAACCGGTCACTATGGGGTGTGTCTTGGGATCGTTATGTGTTTATTTAAGTATGTTGCGTGTTTGTATAGGAATAAGTTGTGTGAATCGGTGGATAAATGCATGTGGAGGATAGGGGATGTTGTGGTGAAAGATGATGAGTAATATGAGTATGTATGTTGATTGAATGACGGAATTGCATGATAGATGAATTCTAACGTGGCTATTAGAAACATGTGAAGTAGGATGTTGTTTATTATAAATATACATGTCTGTTTGTTGTTTTATATATATATATATATAAAGTTGGTTGAGAAATTGTTGAGATAAGCACGCGGGTAGTATACGAATCAGCATGACTCGATCAAGTGGGGAGGGGGAGGGGCACTCGATCGAGTAGGTGGGTGACTCGATCGAGTGGGGTGTTTTTTCGTTTCTGGACAGTGTACTGTTTTTGGGCACTCGATCGAGTAGGTAGGGTACTCGATTGAGTGGGGTCAGCTCGATCGAGTAGGTTTGTTGCTCGATCGAGTGAGGTTTTGGATGTATTCTGGTCAGGTTCTGGAGTCGAGGCACTCGATCGTGTAAGTGGGCAACTCGATCAAGTGGCCTCAACTCGATCGAGTAGGTGGTGTTGCTCGATCGAGTAGGTTCTACACATGTCGTATACGTGTTTGAGTTGTGGGATGTGTGTTTATGTTTACCTTTCATCTTATATAGTTTCAAGATGCCGCCAAAGAGAAATGCATTGTATGTCAGGGCTGAGAATATGAGTGTTGATGAGATAGTTAAGATGCTAGAGCACCAAGATGCTCTCACGGATTCTTTAAAGAAGTTTGGGAAAGATAAAGAGGCTGGAGTGGATTTTGCTAAGATGAGCATCAACATTGCTCGTTTCAACCCAAAAGAGTATATGGGTACAAGTGCGCCAATCTTGCTTGATAATTGGCACAGAGAGATGGAGAACATACGCAATGTGGTTCATTGCCCTGAGGACTTTAAAGTGAAACAAGTTGCGTTCTACTTGAGAGATGCAGCCGGAGAGTGGTGGGATAAGGTTAGGGAGAGTGCCTTGGACTTATATGTGAAACAAGGGATGTCTGCTATACCTTAGGTTGAGTTCAAGAGAGCTATGCGTCGAGAGTTTGTGCCGGAACATGTGCGTAGTAAGTTGAGAGAGGAGTTTGATGATTTCAAGATAGCTCCGGATATGATAGTGGCTGAGTACTATCACAAGTTAAATGAGAAGTCTAGGTACGCAGAGGATATGGGGCTGAGCCAGGAGAACTTAGCATTGAGGTTCGAGAAGGGTTTGACACCTAAGATCATAGAGAAGCCACCTGTTGGAGTCCTTACTAATGTTAAAGAGGTATATGAGTGCGCTGGGAGAGTTAATAGGTTGGTTGAGATGGCTAAGGAGAATAGGGAGAGAGTTTATGAGAAGAGAAAGGCTGAGAGTGAGGGTGGTGGTCAGTCTAGTTACAAGAGGGGCGGCCATAACCAGGTGAGAGCTTACTCTTCGACGTCGGGGTTCAGTGGTGGAGCTTCTTTTGGGCATGGGCGTGGTGGTGCTAGTAGCAGCTGGGGTTTATCCTGCTTTAACTGTGCGGTATGGGCCACAAGAGACATGAGTGTACCAGTGCTGTGGGCAGGGGTTTCCAGAGACCATCACAGGGGATTTTCTCTCAGGGTCCATCTCAGAGTTATGCTAGTAACAAGCCGGCTGGGTCATGGAATAATCAGGGTGGTCAGAATAACAACAATGGTGGGGCTAACCACAATGGCGGTAATTCATATCTGAGACCAGCGACGAATAACCAGGGGTCGGCTGCTAAGCAATCTACTTCTGCCAGTACTGTCCAGGGAGGTGGACAGAAGACCAGTGGCAAGCTTTACATGATGGAGAAGAAAGCAGCTGAGAATGATGCTCATGTAATCACGGGTACTTTTCTTGTTAATGGAGTCTTTACCTTTGTTTTGTTTGATTCGGGGGCGTCACAATCTTTTGTATCATCGAGTCATGCTAAGCTTTTGGGTTTGAGAGAGTTTGAGTCTGTAAAAGAGGAAGTTTTTATACCGTCGGGTGAGTCTATATCTTGTGGGAGGTTGTATAAGGGTGTATCTATGATAGTTGGGCAGGTTGACCTACCAGTGGACTTGTTAGAGTTTCCTTTGGATGGTTTTGAGATGATAGTTGGTATGGACTGGTTTGGTAAGTACAAGGCTAGGATAGACTGCCACCAAAAGAGAGTCTCTTTGAGAGGTCTTAAGGGAGTTAGTGTGTCTTATCGTGGGTTTGTGGTCAAACCCAAAGTCAAGTTGATTGCAGCGGTGACATTGAAGTCTTATCTAAGGAAGGGGTATTCGTTGATCCTATGCCATGTGAGAGACTATGGTGAGTTCGACAGTTGATCAGATACCAGTGGTTGGAGAGTTTCTAGATGTTTTTCCGTAGGAGATACCAGGTTTACCACCAAAGAGGGAGATAGATTTCAGTCTGGAGTTGAAACTAAGGACGGGGCCAATCTCTATGGCCACGTACCGCATGGGACCTAAGGAGTTGGAGGAGTTGAAGAAACAGCTGGATGATTTGATTGATAAGGGAAACATTAGTCCTAGTGTATCACCATGGGGAGCACCAGTTCTGTTCGTGAAAAAGAAAGATGGGAGTTTGATGTTGTGCATCGATTACAGAGAATTAAACAGGGTTACAGTAAAGAATAAATATCCTTTGCCAAGGATAGATTATTGTTTTGACCAGTTGAATGGGGCAGCAGACTTTTCTAAGATTGATTTGAGGTCGGGTTACCATCAGGTGAAGATTCAGGATGAGGACATACCGAAGACAGCTTTTACATCGAGGTATGGTCACTATGAGTATGTTGTGATGCCGTTTGGGTTATCTAATGCACCTGCAGTGTTTATGGATTTGATGAACAGGGTCTTTAGTTAGTTTTTGGATCGGTTTATAGTGGTCTTCATCGATGATATCTTAGTCTTTTCTAAGACTAAGGAGGAGCATGAGAAGCACTAGAGGTTGGTGTTACAGACTTTGCGTGATAATCAGCTGTATGCAAAGTTGTCAAAGTGTGAGTTCTGGCTTGAGGAGGTTGCCTTTCTGGGGCATGTGATTTCAAAGAAGGGTGTTGTTGTGGATCCGGCCAAGATAGAGCCAGTCACTCGGTGGGTAGCACCGAAGAATGTGGCAGAGATCAGGAGTTTCTTGGGTTTGGCAGGGTACTACCATTGGTTTGTGAAAGACTTTTCTAAGATAGCCATACCTATAATAGCGTTGATGAGGAAGGAGAACAGGTTTCGTTGGGATGAAAATTGTGAGATGGCGTTCCAAACATTAAAGGAGCCTTTGACCACATCTCCAGTCTTGGCATTACCTGAAGGGTGTGATAACTTTGAGGTATATACAGATGCTTCAAAGAATGGTTTGGGATGTGTGTTGATGCAAAACGGGAAAGTAATTGCCTATGCCTCTCGGCAATTGAAGCCTTATGAGGAGAACTATCCGACACATGATCTGGAGTTGGGTGCAGTTGTGTTTGCTCTCAAGATTTGGAGGCATTATCTTTATAGGGTGACCTTTAAGGTGTTTTCAGATCACAAGAGTCTCAAGTACATCTTCACTCAAAAGGAGCTGAACATGAGATAGAGGAGGTGGATGAAGTTGATAGGGGATTATGACATGGATGTTATATACCATGAAGGGAAGGCGAACGTGGTTGCAGATGCGCTGAGCAGGAAGAGTGTGCATTCTATATGCACAACTATGTCTTTGATGAGGTTGAGAGATGAGGTGGGGAAGATGGGGATACATATGATACAGAAAGGGGATGCTAGAGGGGACTTGACAGTGGAGCCAGATCTTTATGATGACATTCGCAGGAAACAGGCTTTGGATCCTAAGATCGAGGAGTGGAGAGCTGAAGTAGCGAAAGGGACAGTGTCTCAGTTCTCTATTCATACAGATGGCAGAGTGAGATTTGATGGCATGTGGTGTGTTCCTAGTGATGCGGAGTTGAAAAAGGTGATCATGACAGAGACTCATTCCACACCATATTCAGTACATCCAGGTGGTGACAAGCTGTATAAGGATTTGAAGAAAACTTTTTGGTGGCCTGGGATGAAGAAGGAAACAGCTAAGTTTGTGGCTCGATGCTTAACATGTCAGAGGGTTAAGGGAGAACAGCAACAACCACAAGGTAAGATTCAGTCTCTTGAGGTACCTAAGTGGAAATGGGAGTCCATCTCTATAGATTTTATTGTGGGTTTGTCGAGAAGTCAACAGGGTAATAACATGATATGGGTAATAGTTGATCGTTTGACCAAGTCAGCTCACTTTGTTCCTATGAAAGATACTTGGCCCAAGATACAGTTAGCTTTGGTTTATATGAAGCATGTGGTTCGTTTGCATTGGTGCCTAAGGATATAGTGTCAGATAGAGATGCGAGGTTCATATCACGGTTTTGGAAAGAGTTGTAGGAGTTTATGGGAACTACTTTGAAGATGAGTACTGCATTTCACCCTATGACAGATGGACAGACAAAGAGGACCATCAAGACTTTGGAGGATATGCTGCGAGCTTGATGCGTGCATTTTATATAGACTTTTTGTACCGTATTTGCACGCATTTCTATGCACATTTAGTAGTGTTTAGCTACAAATATCCCCCGAATAGTCTACTTTGGTTTGTCTTGTATTATTTGCAGGTATGAACCAGAGAGGAGCATAATCAAGCTTAATACATGTCCCTATGCATGCATTTAGGAGATGAGTCGAGTTAGAGCTTGGAGACTACTATTTTGAGATGCGCATAAAAGTAAGGTAGCTAGGCGAGCAAAGGAAGAGCTTCAAATTACTAGTGCCTACTTTTAAGAGTCATACCACAGCTGATTTTCAAGTGATTCAATTGGAGATAAAAGCTTGTTCTGTTAGCTTTCCAACGCCACCGAAAACGCTCTGTTTGCTCAAGTAACGAAGAAATGGCGGCCGTGGTAATTCCTTTACTCCCTTTATTTAATTTAATTCCCTTTGCATATTTTTTTATCATGTTTGTTCTTTTCTTCCTTGTTATTGCTTTACCTATTATTATGAGTAGCTAATCCCTTAATGCTGGGATTAGGGGAGCCATGGTAGTAAAGCAATGATGCGATAATTGGTTAGGAGGTTTTACCGTGAGAATTGTTTTATAGCAATATAACTGTAATTGTTTGGTTGAATGCATGCAACTGAATCAATTAATCCGATTAAATTCAGACCTAGATCGAGAGATTGGAATGAACAGACCTGATATGAACAATAACCTACACTAATGAGGGCGAGAGCTAAGTTAGTAGTATTTTAGGGCGGATAGCGGACCGAGAGGACCTTTCCACTACCCTTCTCACATCAGACCGACTGACCTACCTTTAGCTGATTTGTGTGATATCATGGTGAACCGACATCCTAGTATCTCTTTCTATATTTCCTCTCAATTTCTTTCATTTTTGCCTTGTTACTATTTTCATTGCTTTTAGTTTAGAAATCAACTCAAACCCCCCGTTTTGTGACATTAGAAAGACTGAATGACAAGTAGATAGTGACCGCCTCCCTGTGGATACGATACCCGACTTACCTCTGCTGCATTATAGTAGAGCCAGTTGGTTTTATTTTTGATAGGGTTGCGACAGCCGTGTCAAATGTTGGCATCGTTGCCGGGGAGGCAACTATTTTATTTGCTTGATTTATTTTTGTCTGTCTTTAGCCTCAAGGAATTTATTCCTTGAGGCAGTTCTTATTTTTTTTTCTTTAGTGTTGTTTTAATAGGTCCTACGGGTCCTACCTAGACAGGATTTTAGGAGAAATATTATCAAAGGGAAGGCTTGAGTACCTTTGATTCTTCTGCCAAGATGTCTAGCGTCTCTAGAATTATAGCACAGTTTGAAGCTCCGAATGCATAATCTGGCCAGGTGGAGAGTAGACGATCTTGGGGTAGTTCGCCTCAGTTCCATACTGTGGCACAACAGGTGATCTACTGTGAGAGATATGGTGATGCGGGGCACACTACTATTATTTGTCTAGCGGGGGACGACGTAGTCTATGCGTTTAGGCAGCGTAAACAAGCTAGTCAATCTTATGCATATGTGCCGCCATATCCATTTCAGCAACGAGGCTATCAAAAGCCTCCATTTGCTTGGCCGCCGCCACAACAAACTCCTCCTCCTAATAAACAGAAAGAAGAAATTGTTGAGTTGACGTCTATAGTGAAGACACTTACGCTTCAAGTGCAAGAGGTTATGAAAACTAAAGACACCATTATCAAGGGACTTGAAGCTCAGTTGGCTCAAGTAATGGCCTAGCAAATTTCTAGGCGACCCGAGACAGTCTATGTTGTTCGCACCAGGACTGATATTTCCTATGGAAGACCGATCTTGCCTATTGATGCTGGAAATAACGGCTTGGACGTTAAAAATACTGTTCAAGAGGGAGAGTTCAATGCAGCCACGCATACACCTGTTCCAGAATTCGATCGAGGACTTTTATTTGCTCGATCGACTGAAATGCATGAGGAAGTACTCGATCGAGAGGATTACCGTTCTCGATCGAGCAATGAGGAAAACCAGGTCCTCGATCGAGTGACACAAGTTGCTCGCTCGAGTACAAATACTGAGGAAACTTCTCGATCAAGTTACTTAAGTGCTCGATCGAGTAACTTTTATGCTGATAATAATAAATGGTCGTCTAAATTTATTTCGGACGATGATTCTGCAATCAAGGTTAATTCCTTTGTTACTTCTTCTGCAGGTACTGATAGGTTGATTGACCCAAGAGGTGGGCATCATACATTGACTTTGGAGACTAGAACAGTGTGGATTGATGACCCAGGCGGAGGATTGGACGAGGCTAGGCCGCATACGAAGAAAGCGCGCGAGAGAGCCAAAGGTGGAGGCCATTACGCTGCGATAAGTTGTTGTTCTTCTGTTGATGCGATGGTATGGAGGCTTAAGGTCAAGCTGATGGACGCTAAGGAGACCGCTTTCAGTCAACGACCTTGTTGAGGGCCATTAATTTCTGTCGGTGGATGATAAGAAGAAGGTTGAGCTGGGACCTATCTGAAACTAGCGCTGTCCGGGAGGCAACCCGGAGTTTGAAACTTTTTAGTTGATTTTCGAACATTTCAGTTTTGTTGTGTGCTTAATAATTGGTTTACCATCTATAGACTGTGAATAATTTTAGGCTTGGTTTTTGGTTGCCATTTGTGGTCTGCAAGTACCGCTTGATCGAGTTGTTTCATTCCCTTCGATCGACCACTTTCGCAGCTCCTGTTCCTCGATCGAGTGCTATATCTTCTCGATCGAGTCTCTCTGCTTTGATTCGTTTTCATTGGCATCGCTATGAAGCTGTTAGTGACCTCCCACGTTGTTGGCTGGTTTGGGGAGGTCCCTACTTCGCGTATTCTCGTAAGTTTTTCTGTTGCTTCACTCCTCTTTTCAGTTTGCATTTTCTTTCCCTATTTTTGAGTACAATGAGGGCATTGTACATTTTGGTTTGGGGAGGTATATGCATTCATATCTGTGTCTGCATTTATGTTTTTATTTCATTTCTGTTATCACGTTTAATTTTTGCATGCATTGTTTATTTTAATTTCATTATTCAAAAATCTCAAAAAATTGGATAATAAATTTCAAAAAAATTCAAAAATTTCACATTTACTTTTGCATATAGGATGAGTCGGAACGGTGTATTTTGATGATCAAATTGCACTATAATTTGTCCTTTTGCTTAAGCCTTGCGATTAACTATATATCTTTTTAGCATTGTCTTATTGCATAATCTACGAGTTAATGTTAAAATTTAGCTGAACGAATAGACTTGACCTGAGATTTTGGCAAACTACTTATATATTCTAAGGAATTAGAGCTTAAAACTGGTGTCATTTATGACCAGTTTCATGTAGGATTGTGAGTAGTTACTCCTTGCATAACATGTATCATTAATTTGCACATATATGAAATTCAATTTCTTTTTGCCTACATACATTCGGGTTATTAGTGGTTGATGTCATACACAGGGAGGTGCTTACATTCCCTTTTACTTTCATTTTACCCATTAAACTCCACATTTAGCCAAATTTGCCTTTTGACCCTTAACTACATCCAAATTTAGCCTGCCTTGTCAAGCTAGTTAGTGTATGTTTTGCGGTATATAATTTATTGTGCCAAATTGGGTTTGCATTTGATTATTGGGAGTTGGTATTTTATGAAGAAGAAGGAGGATGAAATGATGAAAAAGTTGAAAATAGAAAAATTCGAAAGAAAAAAAAATAGAAAAACCGAGAAAAAGAAAAGTGATGAAAAAATTGATGGTACGTTTTTTGCTCCCATGTTCCTATTCTATATTTTATGAGGAGTTGTTATCTTTTGCTTTGGTGAGTTTGTATGCCGAATTAAAGGCATTTGTGCTTAATTTTGATGGATTAGAAATGGATGTTGTCATTTGGCTTTGTTTAGGTACTAGCTTGGCCGCCTATACCCTCACATTTCCAAAAATGTTTTGCCTCTTCTTACCCATTATCTCACTTTTCCATACTTTTGTAAGCCCTCGGCTGTGACAGGACCTTGTTTGGTTGGAATATATGTGCGGTAGCTAGAATTGTCTATCATATTAGTTGCATGCTTGTTTATGTGGGTCGTAGTCTAGGTGAGCGACTTCTTATTCTTTCTCTCTTACATAAACTTGCTTACCCTTTCCTTCATGAGAGAAGAGTGACTCGTAAGAGTCCATTTTTAAAGGTCTTGCAAGGTCGACAGTTCAACTTTATTATAAACATCTTATAACTCGTTTGCATTTGAGATTTTTGCTACAAGTATTAGTGCTTGCATTAAATTGGTTTAGGTGGACGATTTGTAGCTAGCTTTGAGCTTTACTCCGTTCCATTAGTTAGTTGCATTTAGTTTGCTTGGAGACAAGCAAAGGTTTGGTTTGGGGAATTTTGATGCGTGCATTTATATAGACTTTTTGTACTGTATTTGCACGCATTTCTATGCACACTTAGTAGTGTTTAGATACAAATGTCCCCCGAATAGTCTACTTTGGTTTGTCTTGTATTATTTGCAGGTATGAACAGGAGAGGAGCATAATCAAGCTTAATACATGTCCCTATGCATTCATTTAGGAGATGAGTTGAGTCGGAGCTTGGAGACTACTATTTTGAGATACGCATAGAAGTAAGGTAGCTAGGCGAGCAAAGGAAGAGCTTCAAATAACTAGTGTCTACTTTGAAGAGTCATATCTCGAGTTCTACAAGTTATTTTCAAGTTATTCCAATTGAAGATGAAAGCTTGTCGATCCTGTTAGCTTTCCAACGCCACCAAAAACACTTTGTTTGCCCAAGTAACGAAGAAATGGCGGCCATTTGAAGTTCAGAGCGCGAAGTAGGAATTGTGCGCTGGAAATCACTCGATCGAGTACTATCTTGTTCGATCGAGTACCTAATGTCCTCGATCGAATGGTGCCTTTTTGATAGTGTTCGATCGAGTACCTAATGTCCTCGATCGAGAGGTTTTTTTCTAGGATTTACTCGATCGAGTACTTTTCTATGTGACGCAAGATTTTAATATCTCGTCATTGTATTTTAGGAAAATAAATATCTCCCCTATAAATAGGAGAGACTTAATTAGGTTTAGGGGTCTCTTCTTATATCACTTTAGCTCTACTTTTACACTGTTTAACGTTACTTAGCTGTTTTTTTGCCGGATCCTAAACTTCTGTAATTCCTTTACTCCCTTTATTTAATTTAATTCCCTTTGCATATTTTTATATCATGTTTGTTCTTTTCTTCCTTGTTATTGCTTTACCTATTATTATGAGTATATAATCCCTTAATGTTAGGATTAGGGGAGCCATGGTAGTAAAACAATGATGCGATAATTGGTTAGGAGGTTTTACTGTGAGAGTTGTTTTATAGCAATATAACTGTAATTGTTAGGTTGAATGCATGCAACTGAATCAGTTAATCCGGTTAAATTCAGACCTAGATCGAGAGATTAGAATGAACAGACCTGCTATGAACAATAAACTACACTAATGAGGGCGAGAGCTAAGTTAGTAGTATTTTAGGGCGGATAGCGGAACGAGAGGACCTTTCCACTACCCTTCTCACATCAGACCGATCGACCTACCTTTAGCTGATTTGTGTGATATCATGGTGAACCGACATCCTAGTATCTCTTTCTATATTTCCTCTCAATTTCTTTCACTTTTGCCTTGTTACTATTTTCATTGATTTTAGTTTAGAAATCAACTCAAACCCTCCATTTTGTGACATTAGACAGACCGAATGACAAGTAGATAGTGAACGCCCCCCTCTGGATACGATACCTGACTTACCTCTGCTGCATTAGTAGAGCCAGTTGGTTTTATTTTTGATAGGGTTGCGACTGCCGTGTCAGAGCTTGTGTGATGGATTTTGGTGGTAGCTGGGAGGAGAGATTGGATCTGATTGAGTTCTCTTATAACAACAACTATCACACGAGTATTGGGATGGCACCGTTTGAGGCTTTGTATGGGAGGGGGTGTAGGAGTCCGATTTGCTGGGATGATAGAGCTGAGGCCGTGGTTTTAGGACCACAGATGGTACAGGAGATGATGGAACAAGTTAAGCTGATTAGGCAAAAGATGAAAGCGGGCCAGGATCGACAAAAGAGTTATGCATATTTACATCATCGTGACATAGAGTTTCAGGTTAGGGACAAGGTTCTTTTGAAAGTGTCTCCTATGCATGGGGTCATGAGGTTTGGTAAGAAAGGGAAGCTGAGCCAGAAGTTTATCGGACCATATGAGATTTTGGATCGTGTGGGTGAGGTTGCTTACCGGTTAGCGTTGCCAGCAGCTTTAGATAGAGTGGATAATGTGTTTCATGTGTCTCAGTTACGGAAGTATGTGAGCGATCCTTCACATGTGTTAGAGGTGGAGAACATAGAGTTGGATGAGTCCTTGTCTTATCTTGAGGTGCCAAAATAGATTCTTGATCGCAAGGTTCGGAAATCTAGACATGGGGAAACAGTGTTGCTTAAGGTTCTTTGGTCTAACCATGAGGTGGAGGAAGCTACTTGGGAGGCGGAAGAGGCTATGAGAGAGCGGTATCCGTTTCTTTTTTATCAGGTATGTGTGGTTACGGGGACGTAACTATGTTTCTTTTAGGGAGGTAGGAGATGGTCGCATAAGGTTTCTGTATGCCTTATGTTGGTTTTAGTACAGTTAGTAGTTGTTTCGAGTCGGTTTGAGTTTTGGTTGGGAGTTTTGTTTCGAGTTTGTTTTGAGTTTTTGGTTATGTTGTGGTGTCGGAGTTGCGATAATATGTTTTGATTTTGTGTATGGGTTGAACTTCGGGGACGAAATTCTTTTTAAGGAGGGAAGACTGTAATACTACAGTTTTCTATGTCTATGGGTACTCCATCGAGTGAGACTTACTGATGTGGTCCGCGGTCGTCACACGCCCAATTAAACAAATTTATATTTCTCAACAAACAACTAGTTAGTGGTTAAGTCGAGGTCGATCCATGGGACGGTGTGCTTTGGGTTCTAAGTCTATCTATCTCAATTTATGCTAGTGTCACAATTGATTTGGGTTTGTAGTTGTATTCTAGACTAATGCAAGCAATAAAGTAAAACATGTAATAAAAAGAAGGATGTAAACAAATATCTAAAAGTGCTAGGATATCATGGATTCATAGGGGATTCATGGGAGTAAATCATACAAACATGTTCTCAATTATATAGCAAGCACTTATTGTTGTGATGGGATTGAGTTGGTGTATAAGCTTACAATCCCTAAGAAGGTTTGGGTCCCGGAGCCGAATCGATTAGATTGTACAACACCTACAAGTCGACTTAATCCTTCCTATTGAACTCTATACATGGTCTAATGAGGCTCGAGTTGGTGTATAAGCTTACAAGACTCATTGAAGAGATAGGTGATGGATCAAAAAATGCAAGGATTCATAGGCTCGCATTTCATCGAATATAATATGTGCATAAGTTGAAATCACAACAAGCAAGCAAATTAATTATGAAAGTATATTAGATTAAGCATAGATCAATCCCATGTTTGTTTTCCCTAATTCCCCATTACTCCTAGCTAAAAACTACTCACTTATTATCATGGGAAACATGTTATCAATGGTGTCAATCATCACAACAAGTATAAACATGATAAGAGAGTGAGGAAATAAACAATAAAGAGTAAAGAGTAAATAGATTATACCAAACTTAAGATAAATAATTGGAAAGGAAAGAATAATAGAATAAAACTTGATTGATTGATGAAGAGTTTTCAATTCTCCAATAATAACCCAATAATCTTCAATTACCCAATAATAATAAAGCTTGAACAATAATTAAGGAAAGATTAATGTGTAATTTTGTGGAATGATTGAAATTAATCTATTCTAATCTACTCCTAATCTAATCTAAGAGAGGTTTTTATCTAATCTAAGAGAACTTAGTCTCTTGATTCTTACAAATGGAGTATATATAGTGGTACATCATTAGGTTAAGCAAGGGTAGATTAGTAAATAACATTATTAAGTGTTGAATAGAGAATTGCAAGTCCCGAGGGAAATGCGCGGCTCAAGCATCAACTCCTCAGGAGATCCGTGCGTCTTAGGTTGAGGCACGGTTGATTCTTTAAAGGATTCCGCTCGGATCACTAGGGAGACGCTCAGATCATAGCTCCCTAATCTGCTCGTCCTGGGAGCAAGACGCTCGGATCGTGGTGTTCTGAGATGCCCCGATCGTGCTCGATCCGCTCGAATCCCTGGGCAGAGTTCTTCTCTTCTTTAATGTCTAACAATCCGCTCGTCCTGTGTCTGGCACGCTCGGATCTGAGCTCGGAACGCGCGGATTGGCGGCCAGTTTGTCTATTTGAGCTCGGATTGTAAAACGGACGTCATTTCCTCATCCAGACTCCTATTGGAGTGATTCAAAAGCCTAGACCACTTGATTTTTCAATGCCGTTTCATCTAGCATACTTTCAGAGCCAAACAAGTAACTCTTGGTTTGGTTCCGAGCAATTTCTTCTTGTAGTGGCTTCCTTCTCGTCATCCTTGCTTTTTAGCCTATGATCCTTCTATATACTCTTTATTCCTACATCCTTGGTCATCATTCTTGCCTTATCTTCATATTAGTCCATCCAAGATCGTCAACAAGCTCCCGAATATGCACGAGAGACGAGAATTCCGCCTCATTATCTTCTTTCCTACAAGACATATACAATGCAATAGGAAAGCGAAATAGGAAGGAATTGACGGATAAAATGGTCATGAAATGCTATATTAGTATGCAAAATGGGTTCAATTAGGGGACTAAATGTGCGCAATTAAGAGTCACATCAAACATCCCCAAACCGAACATTTACTCGTCCCGAGTAAAGAGGTGACTAGAACTAGACCTTTATTTATACTAATCTAATAATATAATCGATGTGAGACAATTAGTGGGTCTCATTCCGCCCCTTCAACTCATAACAAGACATCCATGAGGTAAGATGCCTTCTTGTAAGGCAAGGTAGGGCTTGCCAAAATGGCGATACATCCAAGCATTAAGTACACAAAACAAGTAATGGATGTATCTACAAAAGAATAGCCACTTTGCTCATCTAAGTGGCGGAAATCATCTAAAGGGGAAGCAATTTAAGGGTACACACTCCATCATAGATATTGTTTCTCCAAGCTACTAAGTCTAAAAGGATACCAACAAATCACCTCCAAATTGTGTCAAACTAGGGTACTTTTATCCTCAATCGCTAAATGCTTTTGTCAAGAGTAGACTCCTTATGGTGTTAGAAATACGGTAGGATTGCGGAATTCCCCCTCTTGCCTAGACAAGAAGAAGGGTAGTCCCCTTTCCACCATGCAACAAAGTAGGATTATCAAAGGATATAAAGGGTTCAATATCCTTTGAGTTTCACATTGGTAGTTTGCTTTTGTTTCGTTTTTCCCTCCAAATTGTTGTGGCATTTGACATTTGAGAATAATTTTCTTTGCCATTTCTTTGATGTTTGACATTTTTTATACTTGGCAATTTCTTTCAATCTTTGCATTTTTGAACATTTTTCAAAGTAACCCCATTTTATAGCAAGGGTACTTTTATTGAAGCATAGGAGTCTATTTTTGCTCCTCTTTTCTTTGATGCAATTTGCAAACTTCTTGTTTTTTTATTTTTGATGCTTGAACTCAAATTGGTAATTTTTGTGCCCATTCCCTTTTTGTTGACAAAATATGATGATAGAAGTGTAAGAAGAGTTGCATGGCTTCAAAGGTCACCTTGGAATAAACGGTAGCCAAGGAGTTATCACACCACAAGGTACTCTTGACTAGGCCTTAGTTCATGGGTCAAAAGATACTAGTATGACACATCCTAGGGTGTCTTGAGGGTATTCTAGCAAACAAAGTCTCAAGGAGAAAAATTATCTACAAGGACCATATATACACTTGTCAAGCTTTCCAAATAGGCATTTTCACAAAATTTTCTAACCATGCAAACTACATGCCATGATGCAACTAACATATATATAACTCTAATGCATATGCTTCTATCAACTATTATGCCACATAAACTAAATGCAAACTCCTAACAACACATAGATACACAAATCACAACAACAAAATGTGGGAAATATCGGTATATCTCATCAAGAAAATTTGGATTATAACGAAATTATAGAATATGAAATTACGAGTCATAAACGAAATTGCATAAACAAAAGAATAGAGATTAGAATTAATCTTCGGTCCTAGAAATTTAGCCTAAGAACAAATATCGAGATCGATAGTCTCCTAATCGTTGCACCCAAAATGCTCCGAGAAATGACTCTCTTTTTGCTAGAATAAGAACCCTCATTTCTAATTATATTTTTTAGGGTTTTTGTGATGAGAGAATTAGGTCAAAAGAAGTGAGAAAAATGATTCTCTCCTCCTTTTAACCGTCCAAGGAGAGAAATAGGGGGAAGATCTTTTTCTTTCTTTTTTTTCCAAAACCGTGTATACCCAAAATAAGGAGAGAAATCTTCTTATTTTAGGTTGGTTTTATATTGTATAAAATGTGTATATATATCAATTGTCATTTATGTCGTCATGTATTTAATAAGTCCACACACAACAGTTTGTAGTCGATTTATTAATACTGGTCTGTCAACATTTATTATGACAATTTCGCATAATATATACATTAACTATAAATATAACATATTTATAATTTGCTAATTAAATATAACCGTTTATGTTTAATTACGAATTAACATCTTAATTCGTTTAAGCTAACATTATATACATTAATTAAATATAACAGTTTATATTCAATTTACGAATCAACAATTAATTCGTCTCAGCTGATATTATTTAATTGTATTAAATAATCGTCTCATCATCACATTGACTAACTTTTTAGTCAAATACATGGACTAACCTTTTAGTCATATAAGGCATCAATGTGATTATATTTTCATATAATCACATCTCTCAAACACATCCTTTAGGTGTGACTTTTAGGGACCAGTTGATCACCGCCATCAGTATGATAATAACGTCAAACTTCTAGCAAGCCAACCGTTATTAATAAACGTTAATCAACTGATAAAATACTAAGTATACCCTGTAAACCTATAAGAGATTTATACACGTTATCACACTAACTGTGGAGGACACTAGCTCCAACACAAAATACACCACATCCTCTTTGACATGTAAGCCCAACCTCCTCATATGAATAATGAAAAAAAAAAATGGAAGGGAAATAGGGATTAGAGCGATCATACCAAGCGGTCTTCATATTCCCCTTACTAATGCCTCAAATGAAGTGTCGTATCTATGTGAGAAGAGAACAAGAACACAAGTATATATAATTCTACAATACTAAATTAAAGAACATGTTTTTTGGTTTTTGAAATTTTTAAATTTTTATGGATTTTGTTTTTATGAAATTAAAGAACATATTTTTGGGATTTTTCGGAATTTTTCAATTTTTATTTATTTTGGAATATAAATTCTCATCCCTCACTTTATTTTGGACATTGTCCTCAATGTACATGTAGGAGTAGGAATGAAAAAGAAATACATGTTTTTTGGATTTTTGAATTTATGGAAATGAAGTACAAATGCAATGATATGATATGAATGAATGCATGCTCTAACTAAATGCAATTCTATATGACATATATAACAAATGAATGCAATCTACACTAAATGATGCATGATTTCTAGTAAACTATGGTCACCTATGATCAAACCTCCCCAAACCGTTTTAAGCACTATTTCTAGTGTAGAAAGGAATAGATTTGGTCATTAGTAACTATGTATGAATTCAAGTCTATATGCAACTAACTATATGAATCATGTGAGGTATATTACAATGCAAGTTATACTATATGAACTAACTAATATAAATGCAATATGAAATATTTCACAAATGTAAGCTAAATGTATATGTATATAACTAAATGCAAGTGTAAATGTAATGCAAAGTCAAAGGATAGGATATCTTACAAATGGTGGTTTGAGGGAGGACTCCACCAAACTCATTCCTTATTGCCATGGTTATTGATGTTGTCCATGTTGCTCAATGCTCTCAATAACCGGTCAAATGCTTGGGCATAATCCTCAAATAAGCATGAATATGGTTTGTTCCAATTCAAAATAAAACTTGGCCAAGGGAGCTTGTCACTTATTCTCACTTTCACCTTGCTCTTGGCACTTGAGTATTTGCAATGCTTCAAACCAACAAGCCCATGATTCTTGTCAACATAAGGTATGAAGTGTGGTTCATATTCGTCCGGAGACTTCCACTCACCACCTCCTCCTTCAATTTTGGTGATGATGATAGCATTTGGATTTATCAATGCTTCAAGAGTGGAAGGAGAATTCTCATAGTATTGATGACGTGGTAGCTTAGGAATTGAGATTGTGGGTGTCAAATCTCCACAAGTAAGCTCATTCATTCATAGCTTTGTTCTTGAGTTTCTCCACCAAGTACTTCTTGTATGACGATATGACTTTTTGGAGAAGGTCTTCTATATCATCTCCAACAATCATACCCATGGTGGGTGCGAAAAAATCTTCATGGTCAATGGGAAAGAGGCATCCATCTTCTTCATGGAAGCATACCTCAAATTTCTCAAGCATGGGCTCTTCAAGTGAGGCAATCTCACAACTCCATTCCTCTTCTTCATTCCATGAGTCATTGCAAGACACATTTTCCGCATAAGCTTCTTCCATAAACTTGTCATCATCGCTATCTTCATAAGAATCATAAATGAGGGCTTCACTACTCCTCATCAACTCTTTCTCCAACACCTTAATGTTCACATCAAAAGTCACGCCCTCATACCACACTTTAGTACTTACAAGAGCTCAAGGAGATTGACTTTTCCCACTTCTCATCAAAGGTAACTCCTTCAACCTCGCATTCATGATCAATGTCTAAGGAATGGCGAGGAGTAATTACTTGAGTTGCCTTTATTTGGGCAATTCGAATTTCCAACTCCTCACCTTGGGTAACA